>NC_080193.1:138756261-138933761 GCF_030028045.1 Hippopotamus amphibius kiboko
AAAGAGAGAGAGAGAGAGGGAGGGAGGGAGGGAGAGAGAGAGGGAGAGGGAATGAGAATGAGTTTTAAGCCTGGAAATAAACTTTAGCTTTTTTTGTATCACAGGACAACAAAAAAGAATGAATGTGCTCCCAACCTTGGTGTACTACAGAACCATTTTATAAATATTTAACATTCTATAGGACTGATTCATATATTCTCACACAACTCTGTGGCAAGGCTGACCCATGCTGCCGACATTCTACATATCACTGAGACAGGGAGGTGAAATTTTCCTGCTTTCAGTCTAATTGTCTTTGACAATTGCAGTGCCTAGTGCTACACTGCTTGTGTTGTATTTAAAAACAGGGGAAAGAGGAGAGACTTGTTCATTAAAGATGCAGTATCCCTGGTTCACACAAATGCATCTGGCAGGTTCAAAATCGAATGTCAACCAGAGGTCTTAGCAGAGTGTGAGCTTCAGTTCATGTGTGGGTTAGTCACAATTACAGCTGGTTTTGAATTCTGAAATACTAATAGCTCCATGTTTGCTAATGTGCTTCATATGAAAATCAGCAGGTGATTCAACAACTGAAGGCTTTACTTTTCAGAAGAAAAAAATGTATTAAAACACTTTGAATTGTAAAGTGGTCATGTATATCTCTGCATATATGAAGAGAGGACGTAACCAGTTGCTTCTGAGTCATGGAAAATAAACAGTTTTAAAGTTCACATAGTTGGCGGTGACAACAGCACACATACGTACACACAAACATACACGCTAATTATATATATGTATGTATATATATATATTAAAACTCTACTTTAGTGGCCTCAATAGTTCAACAAACTGTGTCCCTTTCACTTTGCAAAATAGTTTGAATGAGCATGATACCCAATTCTTGCTAAAAAGCACGAGCATGAGATTATATAAGTAACTTTCTGCTTGGTGTTAGACACATTGTTGAAGAAATAAATTCTAAATGCCTCTAAAACATATTTTCCAACCCACAAATATATTTAAATTTACAAAGACCTATTGTGGGAATTAATTTGGACTTTTTTTGGATGTATTCTTTTGAAAACTGCATAGCCAAGTACTATGCAACCAATGTAAATGGACCTTGGTATTTTACATAGCATAGCCTCTGGATAGCTTTTATCAGTTGCCCAGATGGTGTCTGGCCTATGTATTTTAGTGAAATGGTTTATTTTCTCCTTGATAGGTTTCAAATGCACAAGAAAACATTATACCCGTCTATCTGCATTTGAGTAGAATACAAACTAATAGATAAATATTTTGTGTGAAAGTAAATCGCCTTAACGTATACTGCCTTCACATTCCATTGATCAGCTCAGTCAGAAAATTTTTCTATATTGTCACTAATGTTCTAAATATTTTGGTGAGACGCATGCCAGAAGTGTAGAGTATTTCCATTCGTGTCACACATAAGGTCATTATGAACTACCTCCTGAATTTCTATTGATCCTTCTACTGAAGTAGTTTCTTTCACTTCCTTGTTGTCCCTGTTGGAAATGTTACTGCAGTTGTGAAGAAGGGAATTAGGGGCTAAGTGGACTGGCTCAAATCCCCTGGCCAGACAGCAAGAGATTTGGACTGCTTCATTACCTTACCTTCATTAGCAGCCTTCTCCAAATTCTTAGCTGTCAAAAAGAGGCCAAGACTCTGAAGCCCCATGACTCAGTTGTACCATCACTGATTGTACACATTCACTTCTTAGGCTGTGGTACCCCACCCCCACCCCAAGCTCCAGAACCGATGGTCAGAAAAGAGCTCATTATTAGGCTAGTCCGTAGAAGAGCTCGTAATGCTGCCGGGCAGAATCAAAGACTCACAGGAGAGCACTACCTACTCAAAGGTCAGCCTTATCTCCCCCAACAGATCTTCATTTCTTCAGCATGCCCAACTGCCTAAGAGATCAAATCCTAGAATTCGTGAGGCTGAATGAAATCCACACACGACTTCAGCTTCTGCCTAAATACGTGGATTTTTGACCACGCATATCTCAAAAGTAGTTTTTAAGTCATTTAAAGCTAAAAGCCAGTAGGCATGACTTTATTTTCAGTTTTATAAATGAGTGTAAAACACAATAGTGCAGTCCCATATTTGGCATGAACTCTTACTAGCCATGAAAATGTGGGTCAACACTGGATTTTCCAAAGTTGTCTAAATAAGATTGGGTTTGTCAAAACTTGCCAGTTGCTTTCAAGTGAACAAAGAATGTTGGCGGAAATGAAATGTGACGTCCAAAAGACTGAAAATAGGTCAGCACCGTGCAAAAGTAAACTCGTCAGTGAGATCAATATGAACCTACAAGTTAATGAGGATACTAGAATTTCCTTACAATAAAGGATGCGTGCAGGGTAGAGCCAGAACACGATGTAGTGTTTATTCACTTGTGAAAAGCAGAGTACGTACTTAAATATTATTTTTTGTATCCTTAATGAAAGGCACTGCTTTTTAATATGGAATATTTATATGTAAGAACAGTTTTAATTGATAGAAAATCATACTAAGTTAAATTCTGGTTCATTTGCTCAGTTTTTAGCAACAAGAAAAAGAAAAAAGGGGAGTAATGATGAAGCGTCATAAGATTTCAGAAATATGAAGTCCTTCATTAACTTTCTGTGTGTTAAGTGTTTCAGAGAATTTGACATTGTGGATGAAATCAGTAAAAAAAAAAATCGAAGGAAAACAAAACAATAACAGAAAGACCTTTCTTAGGGCTTCTCATTACATTTATTTAAAATTTTTAAAAATGTACATCACTTTTTGAATACATAAAATGCCAGTGCTTTGCAACAGTTTTGTTACTGCATCTCTCGGAAAAAAAAAGGAAGGAAGAGGGGGGAATAAAAAACAGGAAAAATACATTCAAAAAGCCAGGCTGTTCTGCTTATGCACGGGCAGTGGCTTTGGAGGGCTACAGCCTACACTATGTCTGTTCAGAGGCATTGCCGAACATCAGTCAGCTAGCAATGAAAAGTTGCACACAGAGCATTGAAGGATACAAAGAACAACTTGGTGGGGAGCAGAAGAGAAATGGGAAATTAAGAAAAATGCCACATATGCTATTGGGATGGGGTGGACTCAGGTGGAAGTGATGACTGATGTTTTTTGGAAACTAGATTCATGGTCAAAGATGAAAGAAAACAAAGTAACATGTTTGGCAAGCTATATTTGTGTGTGTGTGTGTGTGTGTGTGTGTGTGTGTCTGTCTGTCTGTCTGTCTGCTTCCAATTTTCTACTTCACTTTCCAAGAGAAATGTAACAAAACTGAGGTAGAAATGAATGTGGGAGCACTACAGCCCAGATTTCAAAATGAGAAGCAGAATTGCACTGACAAGAGAGGAGTCCAAAAGAAGGAAAGGGGACGTAGATATATTCTTTGTGGATATATATAAGTTGGTTGCTTGCTTTTGTATTTATTTGTTTGCTTGTTTGTTTTGGTTGCTATCTTCTGCATTCTGTCAAACAGCATGGCAAGCCTATAAGCTAGATTAGTGAACAGAATGACACCATTCCCAGCAGTTTTCAGAGAGAACTTGCAAACCACCACCACCACCATTACCACCTCTGCAGGAAAAGGCAGTCCTAGTTTTTAGGTACTGTGACTTTCAGGGTCCTAAACAGGTCTTGTGGCTGACTGTTCTAGACACTAACACAAACTGAATAAGTAGCTCTCCATTAACCAGTGTACCTTTTAAGAACATTTTCACTTCATTATCAAGGAGCAATGTACGAAGAACTCTTGCAGGTATTGATATAAAGAATTACTCTGCTCTGGTTAATTCCCCATAATTAGTGAAAGAACCTTAAAAAAAAAATCCTTCCATTTTTACTTTAAACTGTAAATATTCAGTTGTATCACACGTCAGTATTTTTCTGGATACATTCAAAGTAATTTTCCTTGCTATTTTCCAATTGTTGAGGTAAACATACATTTAATATAAAGTAACATTGAAGCCTATCCCATTACTCTCAGCAGTACATAGTGCTTTCAACACATTCCTTTGAGGTACTGTACAAATCACAATCACTTTCCTGAGTTTTTGCAGACAAGAACATTAAAAGAAATGAACTGCAGAAATTAAGGTCCAGATTACCGTTACCCTGTTTTACCTGTTCTTAGCTTAATACTGCAGAACAGACAGGATTGAGGAATACTGTTGCTCTTAAAATGGCAAAAATCTGGTTTTCTGTCGAAACACAACTGTTCATCTCTTTAGTCCAATAATGTTTGAAGTTAAAGCTCTTTATATTAGCACATGCCACCAATGTAATTGTGAGGCAAACAAAAAATAAAGCACCACTCCAGGCACTTGACAGCAACTAAATCTCGAGAACAGCAGAATGGAATCAACACACGAGGTTCATGTCCTTCTGAAATCAACACACTCGCGCCTTGCTCCTTGGTGAGTGTTGTCTAGCTGGAACCGAACGGAGCATCAGCAGGTGCTTTCTGTCATCTGGGGCTTTCACATCAGAAGCTCTCACTGGATGCATTTTTCCTCCAAATCTACCCTGACTCTAAAGATGCAACTTAATCGTCTTCTTCCCCAGTACCCTTTGCGATTTAAACACTACTGGGAAGAGGCTCTCTACCCTATGGAGCAGGTTTTATGTGTGTGTGCCAACATTCATTACATGTTTTTTTAAAGAAGTTATCACTGACTGCAACCAAACATTTTGTTCCATTCAACATACATATCAAGCTCTTTTTGAGATATGCTAGGCTGAATCTTGCAGAAAGCATTTTCAAAGTCTTGATATGTAACAGGTCTCAACTGGCTGGGCATAATGGCTGAAAGGTCTGTGGCTGGCATGGCATGGAGGGGGCCCACCGCCGCTTCCTGACACAAATGAGCCACGTCTAGTCCAGAAAAGCCTTCTGTGCGCTGGACGAGCAGTGCAAACTCCTTGTCATTGAGACAGTAATTGTGCTGTGAGAGCAGTTGTACTATTATCTGGTGCCTCGCTGTGCTGTCAGGAAGTGGGATTAAAAGTCGTTTCATGAAGTACCTCCGAAGAGATTCATCTATTTCTTCTGGTTTACTGGTGGCACAAATTACTACGATTTGGTCCTCAGCCGAAGTTAGTACAGTGTCCAGCTGCATCAGAAATTCGGTTCTCATCCGACTGACTGGACTGTGTTCCTCACTCACTTGAGAGGAGAGAAGCATGTCAATGTCACTGACAAAAATCACCGAGGGCTGGCGACATCTGGCCACGAGAAAAGAGGCGTGGATAATTTTCTCCGCTTCTCCTAACCACTTGGCGATAAGTCCAGAACCAGCGATTTTGAAAAACGTGGCCCCCAGCTGACTAGCTATGCATCTGCCCAATAAGGTTTTGCCTGTTCCCCGAGGTCCAAATAAAAGGATGCTCCGAGGTAAGGCCGTCAGTCCACTGAATGCATCTGACCTCAACACTGGCCATAAAACCTCCTCTTTAATGACAGCCTTTACCAGATCGAGACCAGCAATGTCGTTCCAGTCCACTGGCGGTCCTTGGGTGATAATCTCGTTGGTTACCAGGTCAATGAGGTGCGTGTCAGTATTCTTCAGTTGCTCGTCCACAGAGTGGTTGGATGAGGTAGCTGCACGGAGTCCGGGGCCTTGCATCGGGTGGGAGAGGAGCTGCCTGTGCTCGTCCCCCTGCTCACTCATCACTGGCGAAGTGTACTTCCCAAAGGAGTCACTGGATCTTGATCCCAATGAATTTTTAGCAGTGCTGTAGGAAGGAGGGGTCAGAGCCCTACTGGACTGGCTGCTGAATTTCCTTTGCTGTTCAGAGGACATTAGCTGCTTCGTTGGCTTAAATGCTAAGGATGATGTTTCAGCACTTCTGTCAAAGCCATTCCCCCGATTTGAGTTTGAAATGCTGTTGTCGGGCATTCTGTACATAGGACTCTGTGTAGATCTCTGTTGGCCATAGCTGTAATTTCCATAACTGGAGTCCATGTCTCCTTGCCCTGCCATATAGAAAGCCTTCCTTTTGAGAGAACTTGCCGAACTGTTTGTCAGAGCCGAGGGCGCGATAGGTGTCAAGCCGTGACCCTGGTAGGTGTAGCCAGGGACCGTGGTGGGGGGGAGGGGGGTAGGAGCAGGAATTCCTGAAGGCAGGTATGCTGAAGGAGGAGGCGGTGCACCCCCAGGGCTGTACCCAGATCCCACAGCAGTCTGAGGAGGGTAGCTAGCAGAGGGATAGCTGTAACTGGAGAGGTTAGAAGTCCCATTGTAGCCTGGCACCAGGGCTGGGGGCGGAGGCGGCGGTGGCGGCGGCTGCAGGAGCCCAGAGCTATGCAAAGGAGAAGGATGAGGTGAAGGAAGTGCAGGTGCTGGCTGGCTACTGTAAGTAGAATGCAAATATGAGCCGTTGTATCCTGGGGCATATTCCTGAGATGGGAGCCCTGTATGAAGACTAGGTACAGTGTGGCTTCCACAGGTACTACTTGAATAACTAGGTTCCGTCAGGTTGCCGGCCACCCCAGGAGAGCTCCCTATACTTGCAGAGACATCTGCTGGAGGGAGGGCTGAACTGACTCCAGCTTTGCTGGCAGTGATAACATCCGGAACACAGTTCATGGGATACACAGCGTCTGAATTCAAGGAAGGCTGCCAGGGTTCACTTTCATTTTTCCGACCGTTCACTAGTCCTGATGGTGCATCGGAGTAGTTACTGAGTACAGGTCGGTCCACAGGGCCTTCCAAAATGCCAGAATACTTCTCTGCATATTTTTTTAGGAGGTTGGATGCAGTCAGAGCAGATATGTCATCATTTGCCCAGGCGTACTGGTAGGTGCGCTGCAGATGACCTCTGTAAGCTTCAACTTTGTGGGCAGGAGACCGAGTGGTGGAGGTGATGTCAAAGTGCTGTTCTGGCCACTGGGCATGTTCCGGCGTCCACTGCATCTTCAAGCCTAAAGATGTGGGGGGAAAAATTTAATTTACTTAGATACTCATCAGAACTGTTAAAGCTTTTTTCCCAAACTTCTTTTGTTACCTATTATTTTCCACTGATGATAGTGACATTATAAAGGATTTCCACAGTTTGTAATACCTATCATGGTCTCTACAATGCAGACACGTTAAAAGGGAGTGAATTTCAACCCCGTATAAAAAGGAAGCAATTTAAAAGAAAACTCTGTAGAAGGCCTATTTTTTTCACTTTTAAGTAATAAGTACATTTATTTCTGCTAAGCCTATCAAGTTAGTTGTTACGCACACACAGAAACACACATATATATATGTACACACACATCCCTGTCAAATTAGAATTCAATCACAGGTTCTTACAACAAAATATGCATACATTTTAAATATCTAGCACGTGACAGCATTAACATGCAATATCTAGCTATCCTGTCTCTTCACATCACAGTTTCTGTTTTATATTTTAACCAATATAAAAATGAGACACAGCTGACAGATCGCATCTAGGATATCTCTCTTATTTGGTACTGAACACCTAGTTAGCACAGTATAATGCTCCCTGCGCAGAACAATATGACACAGACATAGCAGGTCATTCCATAATCCAACTCTCATCTAAAGTGGTCCACGACAGTTTCAAATCTGCTTCGTGGAGTGCAGCAAAGCAATCTCCCAGGCAGCGCTCCATCGCTTTCATCGCACAAAGCCTACAACTCGGTATGAATTACAACTGGCTCCTTTCTGCCTCTCAGTTCTGTTGTTGAAACTCTGAAAAAAAAAACAAGCATCACTTGTCTGTCGGTCTTCTAGCTACCGTTCTCCCTCCTCTTACCATCTTTCCCTCTGCCTTACAGCCTCCAAGGTACTGAGAGGGGAGAATATACAGAGAGAGAGAGACTGGGGTGGGGGGAGATCAAGAGAGAGGAAGGAAGCAAGTAAAAGGGAAGATAAGAATAGAGGATCTGGATTCTAACTCTTTACATTTATGGAAAGCAGTGTGTGGCATAAACTCAAAGAGTAAAACTAGAAAATGAGATGCTATGTGTAACTAACTCTATCATCTGCTAGATGACTAACTGAAGCAAGGTGACTATGTAGCAAACTATACGAGTATCTTCTCATTACAAAGCAGTTAGAATCAGAGAATCATTTGAATTTTACAGTTTAAAGCGAGACCTTAGACATTACCTTATTTCCCACATTAGGGAACCAGTACCCAAAGGGATTTATAATGTACCCTCGAGGACTCACATATAGTTAGTCACAGAAGAGCACTGGAACCCTGTTCTATTTCCCAATGCTGATTCCTCCCATTCTAATCTCTGCTTGACTGGAACACTTCCTATTCTGATACAACTGTATTAAGCAGGCCTCCTTAATCTCCTTTGTATTATCCTAAGTGAATTTTGCAAACTCTCTTGTGCCCTCTGGCAGAGATTCCTTGGTAAGAAGGAGGTCTGGTCCAAATGAAGCATCTGTGGCATCAGCTCCCTTCTGAATTACCACAGTCTATTTTGACAGCTCCTACCCCCTTCTGCTTTCCTCCTCCAACCCCTTTAGCTCTTCATTGCCTGCCTCTGGCTTCTGACATGGCCAGCTTTGACTTACTGAGCTAAACTGAACATAGCACAGAGTTTGGTAACAGAATGGCATGTTGATTCCCTTCTGACTCCCTCTTCCTTGTTTGCAAAACCACTGCACCAGACACTGGAAGTTAATTAGCAGGATGATGCTGTGCTAATTGTGTTAATTTACAAGGTTTTAGTCAAAGAGAATCATGCCAGGGCTGGCACTGCTGTCATGCTTCCGACTTAATGATTAAGAAATAGTGAAAACAAGGTGGGAAAGATTGCAGTAATTACACAATAAATGAATAAAGCAACAGGATTCATTTGCAAATATATTTTACTGCAGTTGTACTCATTTGCATTTGGATTTTTTAAAAGGATCCATGTAGATATTCATTTGCAAATCACCATCTCAGTTAAATTAACTCTGAATGTGCCACTGTATAACTTAATCAAGCTTCATACATATATATATATATTTAGTAAAAATACTAAACACCTTTCTACTTCTCTTATATATGCAACAGATTCTTCAGCTTCCTTTTCTTCACCTCCCCCCGAATCTTTATGTTTCTCTTTTAAAACTATTTTCAAAAATAATCTCATCAATTGGAAAGAACATATTATAAAATCCTGATGAAGTGCAGCTTGCATCATCTCACTCAGAGGAACTCTGGGGGGGCCTTCTAGGAAGAACCAAAGTGATACTCCTAATTGTTTCTGCTTTCTCAATCATTACTTTTTAAGGGGGAGGAAAACACACCGCAAAATGGGTGAAATGACCGAGACCACACTTAAAGGGGGAAAGATGCAATTTTAATGAAGCAGCATTTCAGGAATCATACTTTCATTAAATTCAACTGGAAATTATTAAGAGCAAATCACCAGGAACCAATCGCAAGTAATCAGTATCTAAATTCTTCTAGTGTCATGGGATTTACTTCAAGCCTTATAAAAAGGAGAGAATATTAATGTGACTGTAATGTAGAACTATCTAAAAGACCTACAAATTCATTAGTCCTGTAAATTATTTCCAGGGAATTTCTATTAGAATTTTTTTTTTCCTTTAAAAGATTATGAAAATACAGAGTTGAGAAAATAAGAAAACACATATGCTATGAGTAGGAATTTGATGAGATTGATACAGAAGAAACATGAATAAATGTCTTGAAAAAGGGTCTCAGAAAATAATTTAGGAGTCACAGGCAATGGAATTTACCACAAACACAATACAACACACACACACACACACACACACACACATACACACCTGCACACACCCCATAAAAGGGTCTGGCTTCCTTTCAGTTAGCTAAGCTAAGCCAAGCCACTGTTGGCATTAGTTAACAAACATATACAACAAACATGATAAAAAAAAAGCCCATTTAAAAAAAAATAAAACTGCTTTAGTTTTAGAGTAATTATTTTAAAAAACAACCAAAAAGCGCAACTTTCACCTTTATTGGCTTAAAATTTTCCTTATAAATTAATAATTTGTAAAATACATGCATAAATGATTTTAGAAAGTTATAATCACTATAAAAGACAGGAATATATAATAAGATTTAAATTAAAAAGAGGTTGGCCATTTTCACCGCATAGAGAAATGCATAGTTTAACTGCATAGTTTAACTCTAGCAAAAATAATTTTCATAAGATTTCTGTTTCATCGGAAATTAAACAAAGATCCTATCAAAATTATTTATTTGGAACACTTACTGGATACATCGTTGCCTTTTGATTCTCATGCTATTTTTAGATGTGCTTACCAAGACAACTGAAAGTTTATTTATTGATGCATACTAAATAACAACCTAAGCAGGGCTGCAAAAGTTAAGATTGAGCTTTCATTTAGTAACCTTAAGGGAACAGAATTATTCACATCCCCTGCAACATGAGTATTTATCCAGTGCTTTAAAATCATTAATACTATTTGGAAGTATAAATTAATAGTTAAACCATAAGCTAGTTCCTAATATTAGTAGGAGCTGAAGAAGCCAGTGTTCAGGAGACGGTTCTGGTCTTAGGACCACACAGAGCTTTTGCACCATTTTCTTGAATTTTAATACTAATTGGAAGTAGAACTAAACTTATTTTCATTGTTATTATTGTTCTATTTATTTGTGGCAATATTTCGGATGTGAAATGGAATAAAAACGGAGAGCCAAATGTTCTTTGAACAAAATATCATGCTCCCTTTGATTACAATGCTGTTATCTGTAAGAAGCAGCACATGTGTGTCACTTAACTTGGCACCCAAATAATAAGATGGGTTTTAAAAACAGTTTTTATATGGTTTCTCTTTGAAACACGAAGAGGAAAACCTCAGAAACAATACTGTTTTAACATTATTAGAAACATAACTCCAGAACAATAACTCCTGCTGCTGTTTAGAATAGCTTAAATCGGTACAATAAAAATTCAGAAAACAGTGGAAAGTAAGAAAAATAGTTCTTCAAGATAATTGAAGAATTGTTCCAAGACATCAATTTTTATTTTTGAAAGGATCAGAAAGTTCTTAATACAGCTGGCAAATTCCACCATGCAATGTGTTTGTTTTTAAAATATGTAATTTAATAGAAAATTGCTTTTAAGATACTTTGACATGTGTTCACAAGGATGACAGATACTACAGTAAAAAGCCTGAGCATTTTGTTATTTTATTGTTATAGGATGAATTTATGTATATATAAATGAACAAGTCTGTATTTCCCATAAAACCGGACAGCTTGGATAACAATATCCATTCTTATCATTACTGACCATTTTATAACTTAGGTTTACTTACTGAACAGTTGCTGCCTCATTGCTTTACTTCTTCCATTTTACTCTATTTTGAAACAAAACAACTGTGGCAGCCTTCAAAGTTCTGTCACAGCTTCAAAATGATAAAGACACTGTTATATAGAAAAATGAAGGACATAAAAACAACTTTCAGAATAGGAGGAAATAGGAGGAATAAAAGACTAGGTCTTCCAGGATCTATTTTTAGCCCACATTCCTGGAAATATTATCTAAGACACTCACTACCCCACCCCCACCCCTAACACACGTATGCTATTCAGAAGTTCATGAGGTCTATAAAAGCTGCTCTCTTCTACAAGGTCCCCATAGGGTAATTCTGGCTGTTAGGGACTCTGCCTTCATTTGTAGGTGTTCTCAGACTTCCTAAGGGCAGGGACCTGAGGCAAACACCTGCAGGCACGGCAGGCTTGCTCTAGGAAAGCAGTGCGGCACTCACACAGGCCTGCACGACATCTCTACACCTATTACACTCCTTTGGGCTACTGTACCTCTGAACCTTTCATTACCATTTTTAAAAATAGTTTTTAAAAAACTGAACACCACACTTACCAAGATTCTCTCTAGAAAAAAATCACTACTGGGGTAAATACAAAAAAGGAATTATGATCGTTTACTGCCCCCTCAGCCTAATAATGCAACAGATTCATCATCTCCTAGGTAGGGAATGGCAGAACGAACACACAGAACATTCAGAATTTCAAGCACAGAGTAGCAAATTCATTGGCTAAGAAATAAGAGTCTTCTGAGAGAGGGCCCACACACTTCCCGATGCTTCAAAATGGCCCTATGCAATAACTACTCACCTTTATCCTTTAAGGGGAGTGATGACCTGTTGAAATGTTTCAGCAGACTAAGCATGCTCCTTTTGTGTACCCACCCTCGTAAGCCAAGAGGCCAACACAGCAGTATCTAGTATTACCTGTTCTAATCTATTTGATCTAAAATCTTCCTTAGTCCATGTCCCAATAATTCCTAGCCTGAAAATGTGATGTCATATTTGAAAGTATTATCAGAGGAAAAGCGAGGGGAAGAAGCACAGTCTCCTTAACCTATTTAAATAGCTTCCATTATCAAGAACACCAAAATAAAAAGTCCTTTATAAGCTGAATATGATATATGGAATGTTAATTTTAATTAGTCAACAAGTTGAAGGCCCACTGTGTGTAAAGCCTTGTGATTCAGTGCTAAGAAATTAAATCAAGGGAATCCGTTTACCACACAAGGAAACTTCTCCAGCTTTCTGCAATTCTTTGTAGTTTCACATTCTAAATTCTCTTAGACTCTCTGATTTTAGTGATTAAGGGAACTTTCAAAGGACCTAGTCCCCAATCCAGACAGCCTCAGTTTAGTACTTCACTGATCATGGTGTACTGTGGGGTTGAACACTATTTTGTCTAGCCCAGTGCTTTATTTGGAGGCATTACTAGATTGATGGGATAGAAAGGGACTGGAGGAAATATAAAGAAGGTTCTAGAATTTTGTGTGAAGGGTGAATATCCCAAGCTTGAGAATCAGACCACTGGCCTGATCCATGCCATCACTTATGTGTTCCAATCTTGGTGAAATCACGTAAGCATATCATACTCAATTTTTTCAGCCATAAAATATGTACAGTAATAGTATCATACGCTTTACTGGATTGTTATTAAGGTTACCTAAAGCAGTGATATTTGTGAAGATATTTTCCAACGGTAACCTGCTACACAAATATTTCTCATTATGCTTTTATTTTGAAAAAGCCAGAGATGCATTAAACACAAAGCAAAACAAAGCAAAACTGACTAGACAGAAAAAAACTAAAATCACTCCTAGAATTTATAAATCACTTTTTCTTCAACCTCTGGACAGCTACTGAAAAGGAAATTTTCCAGTGGGAATGTTGCTTATAAGAAAGGTAGAGAAATTCTTTTATACTCAGCAAAACACAGAGCATGATCTCCTTAATCAAAAAGCTGTCAAAAATTCAAAATATTTTTATAGTATTTATTCTTAATGGTATTTGTGCCTCAACATTGTAGAGACCACAACTAAGAAACAACAGAGGTTTAAAACCAGTTAAGGATGATCTTAAAACCGACAGTCTCAAAATAAGATATTCTAATTATATAGCAATACTGTCAAAGATTTTTCTCTTCAAATCATACTCTCACATCAAGAATCCCAAGTATAATACATTTTGCAACAAACTACTCCCTCCCCCCATTCCACATTATTTGCATAAAGCAATCCTTTTTAACAATCACAAAGGCATTTCTGGCCAAATGGTCCTTAGTAAATATAGTTTAAACACCTCACCTTCTAACACAGAGAAATTGCCACCTGACAGCCTGAAGGCAGCATGTAACCTATAACTATGTTTTGTTTGGCCAACACAGAGTTTTTAAAATCAGTCGATTTTATATAAAAGAATCTGTAGTTCCGTATTTCCCACTCTTTCAAGACAAGCTGAATAAGCTTACAGCACCAGACCTCATGCTTGCCTGGCAAGTTGGCTGAATCTGAGCTCCAGTTGCCCCCCTAGACACAGCATGCCCGCTCCACTTTGTCATGATGCTCCCACTCCCCACTACAATAGCAGGTATTTTTATGGTACCTGCTGGTCACGTAAGCAATTAAAATTATGACCTCACTCTGAAGCTTCAAGCTCCAGTTTTTTCACTGAACTACATTTTCTTGACAACTAGCAAGTATAGTGCTTTAAAACGTAAAAAAAAAAAAAAAAAAAAAAAAGTAGTGCCTTTAGATTAAAAGTTTTCCAAAGACTACTTATCATTCCTGTCCTCTTACTCAATGCACAGGGAAAATATCTGATATTTCCCTTGTTGATTCAGTGTCAGTAGTACAACAGTGTAAAATGAGAAATGATTGCTTAAAAAAACGGTTTCCAGATTGCTGCTATTTCAGCATTCCCCCCTTTGCTCTGATTTGTTAGATACTTTTTCTGTTCTCCATGTCAGTCTCCACCATTCCTAATACGCTCCCTGAATACACCATAGGTTCAGATTCTACAAACCAAGACTTCACTTAATTAGACAATCACGACCTCTAGCACAACTTTTGAGACATTAAGTTACTCCAAAGTTATGCTTATTTCTCATAGAAAGTTATTAGGTAGATGGTATCTGGATAAGCAACTGATCTTGTTCTATATGTCATCATTTTGGGGTTTAAAGGAAAGTATTCAGTGTTACAGGCATCATGACTTGGACTAGAATGATATATAGCCTGTCCTTCAATTAAATTTGTGGGTAGCTTACGATCTGAATCAGTTTTCCTAAAATGCATTAAACTTTATTCACAGCAACAAAATAAAAACTCATCAAAATGTGACCAAGTATAAAAACGTCTATTTTGCCAGTATTTCATAATGAGGTTGAAACTTGGTATGCACGGGTCTCACAGGTCATCTTTTTTAACATGCAAGACATTATATAAGAGAATGACTTGCGTTTATGAGGATGAATGCATAAGGACTTATGCAAAGCAAATTACACTGATGAAAGAAATATCACTTTTAGGTCACTGGGCTTATGTTCAATACATTATCAAGATAGATAGCCTATCACTTAAAGCAAACCAAAAATTGTAATCATAATTCAAATAAATAATTTTTTTTCCTGTGGGGGATCCTAAAACTTCCCATACTCAAAGTATTCAAGTGAACATATAATCACACTCACATAAAATCCATATAGTTTATAGTTTAGATTTACAGGTTTTCTTTTTTCGGGGCATAGTTTTACAAAAGCATATGTGTACAAATTTTTGAATAATTATCTAAATCAAGTAAAAAACAGTGTCCCAAAGTCTGTGTATATCCTACCATAATTAATTCAACAGAATACACAACTATGCATAGACATGCAATTTAAAATGTACAAATGATTCACGCTCTGCATCTTCGTATTTAGTGTCAGGTGTTGTCAACTATTGCAAGGGAAAGAGTCTGAGGGTTAGTGGGTAAGAGGACCGATTTCCCCGTGTTAAGTCAAATGTTATCTTGTTTATTCTACCTCCGTGAATGATTTTAGACAATTTTAATCAGTTTAAATAGTGCTTTGTAGTTAACCTTTAAAGTTGTTGCTTTATGGCCTTTCATTACTCATTCTGTCTCCTCCCTTTTTCCATATATGTTTTCAATCCATTAAGGCCCCCCCCCCGTATGATCTTTCTGTCATACAGAGATCATCAGGACACACCACATATGTCCACAGGGACTGCCAGGGCTAATGAATATGTATATTCGTGTCACAACAGAGCACTTCCCCTGTTCTGCTGTATCAACCCTCTTATGTGTGTAAATAACAGGTGAGCCGTAGCGTGCAGGGATAAATAGGGTTAACACAACCTGAAAGCCCCATGCTAGATTCATAGTATCCAGCCTGTATGATTGATCCAGAAGGGGAAATCCAAATACCAAATGTATTGTGCATTTTCTATGTGTTTTGAATCTTTATTTTTTAAAAGGACTCTGCTGAGATAACATTACCATTGTCCTAAAAGTCTGAGGTTATTCCAGTTGATTCTCAAGATACTCTTGTGCCATATAAAATAAATGTGCACTTTTAATTAACACAATCCGGGCATGGGACCAACCCTGAATTACGACATGGCTGGTTAATGTCCTCGGTCACACTGCTAAAATGTTATGTTAATCATCGTGTGTACATAGTGCTATTTGTAAATAGTTATTTGTGTGTATCTATTCTATTTCAAGTATATAAATGCAAAGCTCAATTTAGCTATATCTAAGCTGGACTACATTCATTTTTGCCCAACATACCATGCAGACATGGGTCAATAAACAAATTCAGACTCTCCCAAGCCTCACGACCTTGTGTAAGATGGAATTTGCATTCGGCTTCTTTTTGTGTTCCTCTGAAACCTTACTCTGAAAAGACAGTTTACATAAAACAAAATGGATAATTAAGACTGCTTATTTAAATTGGCGGTTTCTCTCACATGATTAGACAAAGACATAAGAATATTACTTACATATATGTATACAACTCCAACCATTCTCCTTAAAAATTATTTGCTTAAGGTAACTCTAAAGTCTGCAAAGCCCAGACAAAATTTGTTTAGGTTATTCGTTCATTTTTCTCTTTTTGGCAATCTGTGCATTAATTTTTAATGCAGTAACAAAATAGCGCCTTGGACTTTGATAAAAATATTCTATAGTCAGGACTGGGTGACATGGTGCATTAATTCAGTGTCCTTCACTCCTGGGACCTGTGTATAATTTAGTCCAGGCTGAAGAAAATAACTTTGATCTGAAGGCAGTGGAAAAAGCAACATATGAAATGAGTTTTAGTAGGTTTAGTGTTGTTTCATCCATACAAGACAACATATGAAGATAAACTGCTTTAGAATACAATCAATATGGTCAAGGTTTAAAAGTGAAGAGCTCTTAGGAACACGGTAGTTTCCTCACCTTTCCTTTCTCCCTACTTGGCCCCATTCTATGGTTTGGTGAAATAAATCTGAGCACCACCTGTAATTCGGATGCTCTAATCCCCAGATAAACAGAACATTGTTAAAGTGCAGTGTGAATGACAGTCCGGTCATTAGCGCTGTTGGCTCTTCCATTTGTAAAAACAAAGAATGCTGCATAATGAGACAGAAACAGAAGAGAGGATATCAGCATCCTCAAAGAAAGTGGCATTTCCTGTCCTGGAGGGGGTGCCCAACAAAGTAATCCTTGGGGGAAAGCTAACAATAGGAGGGACCACAAGCAAAGAAATTGTTTCTTCAGATGCCACCTTGACTGCATTCTCTATGACAATATTCAACTGCATAGTTTCATCTACTGTTAGCATACACGAGGCCATTAAAAAAAAAAGTTTAGGCTTTGGCTGAATTGAATAAAATTGGTTGATCCAGTGGCATCTGTCACATGAAATACAGATCCCTTTTGCTTATAAATTCTACTTTAATTCCAATCCAGCTGTCTTCTGTTGTGAATAAACACAGCCTACTTTGTCTCTAATGTAGCAGTGAAACACAAGGTTGCTCTCAATACTGTCAAACAGAATTCAAAGCTCTACGGATGTTACTTCTATATGGTGAAAACTATTCTACAATTTTATACTTCTTATGGATGGTAATGAACTATTTTATGGGCCTCAGTTATGGATAAGCTCCAGGATTTGCTAAGAATTCTAAAGAAAAGATTTTTTTCCACTCACATTTTTAAATTAGCAGATAATTTGAAAGAAATGTAACTGAAAATTTGCTAGTTTTAGTTGCTTATGTTAAAAGAGTAAATAAGTCAAATCTTTCTGCTACCTCTCCAAATAGTGTGCTTCCTGTTTACCCAAAGTCCCTAAACAACAGAAAAACCAGAACCCTGCAGGTGATACAGGTAGGTTACACAGAAAAATCAAATCTAGGTGCTTCTATGTGTATATGTAAGTGTTGTGTCTGTAGTTGTGGAAAGGATATAGAGAAAATGGGAAAGATGACAGAGAAAAGGAAAAGAGACTTTTAAAAATGCTTTTATCCTAAAAATGATCTGCTTTATTATTTATAATCTGAGTCCAAAGCACATTCTAAGTTATTTAACTAGCATGTATACATAATATTTTAATCAAATATAATAAGCATTACTTAAAGTTTTCTTTAGCTATAAATTTATTATTTGTGGCTTGAATCAAGTCATAGATCTCAAAAAGTTTCCATACTTATAAAACTTAAAAGTCTTATTTATAACCTCCAAATATACTATGAACATCATTTCCTTAACTGAGTGCTATTTTCAAGGAGGTCTGGGTTTACATATATAAAGTTTTTTCAAAAAGGAGACCTAACGACAATATTTATTGACATATTTTCTCAATTGCATTCAAAAAGAAAAACACTTTATCAGAATCATTTGAGATGAAATGCTTAAAAAAATCCTAGAAAAGCAAATAATTAAAATATATATTTATAAGTATATAATTATTTATAAAAAATATAATAATTGAGTTACTTAAGAAAGCACCCCAATTATACATTTATAATTGTTTTTGTGTTTTCTATACAAAAGGGTTTTTTCTCCCCCTTAAACAGAATAGAAAAATTCATAGAATTAATGAATCATAGGTCTAAAAGTACATTCTCATTCACTGAACTGACATACCTGGAACTGGTCTCCTTTAAAGCAAATCTTTTTGAAAGTATCCAAATGCCTACAAGAGCACTATCATCTCACTTACATGTGACTTTCAGTCTTATGGCCCTTACATGATCACTTAGCTAACTTGTCAAGTTTTTCAGGTTAGGATGTTTGATTGTGCCCTCCTTTTTTTAAATGCTTCTACACCCACCCATTGTTTTCATATTTTACTTCAGAAATTATTTTATCCAGTTCAATGTCAAATGATATTATACTTTAAAAATAATCTATTCAGAAAATATAAAATAGTGGATTGCACCCCTGGCCATAGCTCTCAGAAGCATTAAAATGTTACTAGAGTGCCCGAATGACAGCAGTGACAGCTTAATCACTTAAAGGCTTTTTACATTAACAGTTTTTTTCTTCCAATTTGAGCAGTATATTCAGGCATGATTTAATAGGAGGTTAGCTGTTAAATGCAGCTAAATAACATACTTTTTAAAAATATCAAAATCAAGTTTAGTGTCTAATGAACATTCCTCTACACTTCCTGATATATTAGTGCACATTCATAAAGCCTGGCTTCTTTTATTTTTCTCCCAAATCAGTTGGATAATTAGCATGCATAGTGTAACAGCTTTCAGTATTGTTATGATTTTAAGTAGACGATCCATGGATAAAACATAACTGAAAGGTGAGCCTATTAATCTGAAGAATAACCTCTACAAACTAAATAGGAATGAAGCATGTTTAAGTCTCCTCCTCATTTATAGCTTTGTATTCCTAAGGAAAAATAAAATAAAATAACCCAAAGCAGAGGGAAACTAAAGGTGACCTTATTTAGACATATTAGTCAAGGCAGCCTTTGCTGTTTTTAAGCAAACATGATTGTGACTCCACTTTGTCCATCCAGTTCTCCAGTGTGTAAATTGGATGATGACTTGGACAATTCTCTCTTCATTAGTGAACTGTGGAAAGGAAATACAGAGGTGGCTTTTTATTTTTTAAACTCTGTAGTGTCTTGTAACCAGATTCTGAAGCATCAAGAAAAAAAAAATATATATATATATAATTTTTTTTTGCTAGACAAGCTGTCGTAATTGAAATGAAGTCTAATCAGACTCATTACTGTTTTCAGCAATTGGCACCACCAAAGATGCTTATTAGGTAACTGTGTTTAATAAACCACTCTTTAGAAAAATACCAGTAATGAGCTCTTAACAGCCAATCTTTAGCGTGAATGTAATGTGAAAAGTGTTCCTAGCGCTGAATAGATTTTCACATTTAGTAGTGTCATAATTAAGCTCCATGAATTGTTGCTGTGATGTTAGATTTATTACAATAATCTTACTTTTTTTCTATATTAGATCTACTTGGAAATGCAGTCACCTTCTATTAGAGTTGGATTATACTCATTGTACAGCCAATTTTCGGCTAGTGCCAAGCTGTCGAAAGGTTTTTCAACTGAGGATTTGTTAACAAATGACAAGCGAGGATTTTATGACTGATAATGGATGCTATCAAGTCTTTTCCTCGTGAGCATCCCCATACCTCAAAAAAAAGTCTTCCTGTCATTTGATTATATGGGAAAAGTTACCCAACATATAAATGTATTATGATCGTGAAAAGGAAAAAAAGTGCATTTCTATCACTAAGTTAAAACATAGGGAAAAAATGGACATTCTGAAAGGAATATTTGAAAATGTTGGCCTTTCATAATAGCAGCTGTGAATAACACTATATTGCTTCATTAGATATTATTCTTAAAAAACATGAATACCATTTTCCTCCTTGAGTCTTCCTTTTGGTAGCACTCCTTACTAAGATCTTAACAGTAAAGAAGAGTATCGTGGATATGTATTATTTATATGCACTAAAGGTGGTCATGAGAGTTAGCTAGTCTTCTTATTGAGAAAGGCCGAAAAAGAGTTACATACCTCCAAGGAGAGGAGTTACTTCCATGCAAGATGATACATGTGCTAAAATAAGTATATATCTATAGAATCTATATTGATTAGTCTATCAACAGAGTATATCTGAAGGTATTTCCATGGATACAAAATTATACAGAAGGGGGGCTTCTCTGGTGGCGCAGTGGTTAAGAATATGCCTGCCAATGCAGAGGACACTGGTTCGATCCCTGGTCCAGGAAGATCCCACATGCCTCGGAGCAACTAAGCCCGTGTGCCACAACTACTGAGCCCAAGAGCCGCAACTACTGAAGCCTGTGTGCCTAAAGCCTGTGCTCCGCAACAAGAGAAACCACTGTAAAAAGAAGCCTGCGCACCGCAATGAAGAGTAGCCCCCGTTCTCCACAACTAGAGAAAGCCTGTGAGCAGCAACAAAGACCCAATGCAGCCAATAAATAAATAAATTATGATATAGAAGGGATTGAAAATATTTCTTGAGAACATCTAAATAAGACTTATAGGGAAGCTGTTGAGCTCTTTATCATGAAATGTCTCACATAAGGTAAATATCTTTTTGTTTGCTAACAAACATTCTGAGACTATTCCATAAAGAAAATAAATTTAAAAGTCCCCCCAAAACCCAAAAGCCAGCCAACAAACAAAAAACCTGGAGACCAAGACTTTATATCTGCTCATGATAAACTGTTAAGAAGAATTCTGTTAGTGAATGATTCCTCTCCCAATACACTCTTATTTCTTCTAACCCAAAGCTTCACAACTCCTAATTGGAGCCAATAAGCCTCCATAACTGTTCTCAGCTTTCTGAATCAATAGCTATGAGAAGTGAGATGGTCAAATTGATGGCTTGTTTCATCTGATTTTGTGGAATGCACTTCTGTGCATTACAAAGTAGAGAAGAAACCAACTCATTCCCTTGTGAATTCTTACAGCTTTCAGATCAAAATATCTTCTAGTTTCTTTAAGTCTTGACTGAATTCGTATTCAGAACCACAAAAGACAAAGCCAGTGCATAAAACTACTAGAAACCTATATTTACATACTTAAATGACTCAGAGATAAAAAACAAAAATTAAGACAGGGTCCCTTTTAGTGCCTTTGGAATGCCTTATCATAACCTTGAATAACTTAATTTACAAATCAGAATTTATGAATGTTTTTGTAAAAGAGTGGATGTTTTGTACACTTGAATTTATTAAAAAAGCCAAGAGGCTCTACGATGTCAAATAATAGTATTGATGGCAATAATATTAATGATGTAATATGAGTAATTCTTTTGGTGAGCTTTCAAAATAACTTTCCATAATGATGAAGATAGAGTTTTAATTATGAATTTCAATTAGGAACTGAGTACTTAGTTAATAGTTATTTTACCTAGATCTAACTCCTGAGCTATAGAAGGTTGACAGAATTTGCCTCGGTCTTCATTTCTAATTTGAGGAAAACAAGCTAGTGAGTATGGATATATGCATAGATGAATTTTAGTGCAGAGAATAAACAACACATAAATATATATTATCACATAAATACAAGATATGGGTTATAAGGCATAATAAAATGATAGTGGTGATAGGGAGACCTGTATTATCAAGACTTTTTGGAGAAGGTGGGTTTCAAACTTCAGCTGTTGGCCATATCATTTAGACATTGATCTGAACATGCAGAGAAGTCACATACTTAAGCTTGCAAATAATTTTTAAAGAGAATTAGAGCTCATTAATCCTTAAAATTTTCAAAGACCCACAATACCTAATAATAGCATTATCAGTCTTAGAACCTTACTCAATTTTATCATTTGCTATATTCCTGAGCTAATAAAACTTAAGTAAATATTCTTCCATGTAACAAACAACAGCCAAGCAAGCAAACAAAAATGAAACCTGAAAAAAATTCAACTTCTTTTACTTATGTCTTAAATTCTTTCAGACTTACTCCAAGATCCCTTCTCCTCCATCTTCTTTTTGGCTCTGGCATGTGGGGCAATGAGTTATTTTCTCTCTTTTCCTTTCCTTCCCTTTCTCTCTGTTTTCAAGTAGTTTGTCAATTATGAGAAAATAGGTTGCAGAGAAAATGTATTTTAAACCTCAAAACTAGATCCTAAAAACAATCTTCCTTGAGTCTCTGAATCTTGATAACTTTTGTTGTCACTATTAAAAACAAATTGGACTAGTTGGCTAAACTGTTTAAAATATGATAATGACATTCATGTTCTAATAACATGTGAGTGCCTACAACTTGAGAGCTTCTGCCCTAAGTGCTAGCAAACAGAGGTCCCTGCCCCAATGGAACGTAGAAGTCTATCTTTAGTGGTGATCTACCAAAGAAAATATTTAGTTCTGAATCTGGTAGGGGAAGGTGACTATACAGAGGAGTTAAGAGTTGACGTATATCTTGAAAGCTGAATAGAATTTTACCAGTTAGAACAGGGAGAGATGACTTTTCCTCCTGAGGCAAGACTCAGTCAAAGTTACAGATGAAGCTAAGTGTACCTGGCACATATGGGAAACACGGTAGCTTGATATGGTTAGAAGACAGGAGGGAAGTATATGTCTATGCATAGGGAGGGATGGAGGTAAAGATGAAGCTTGAATTCAGTTTGCAAAGGGACTTGAATGTTCAAACTTTCTTTTCACCAACATAAAGTGCTGCCCTCGTCTATTCTTTAGAAATATATCAATAATAACAATATGGGGGGGGGGGGCGCTAGAAGCAGGGCCTGAACTTGAACAAAAAGAAGAAAAATATCTGAGAAAGATTTCAGATGTAGAGTCAGCAGGATCAGCTGACCAGTTTGAGGAATGAAGAACGAGAAAGGGGATATCATCATAAAAATAGAAATACCTGTGCGATATCTGTCAACAGTTAATAAAGAGATTGTGATGGATATTACATTTAATCCTTCAAAAGCCTAGTGAAGGATTCATTCCCTTTTATATAAGATAAAATAGGTTGCATGAACCTAAGGAATTTTCCCAAGGCCACCCTGGAGCCAGAACTGGGGATTATGTGACACAAAACTGTTGCATTTTGTCTCTCCTTGGAGAACTTCTCCAAGGCTTTTAGCTTGTATGACCAATAGATTGGCCACTAGAAGTTCCCATCTTTCAATGGAAGAGAAGTCAAAGGTCTACAAGGATATTTAAGAATCATGAGCAAATGGGAACCACTGAAGTTATGGTCATGGAAGGCATAGCAGAGAGAAAGTTGTATAGAATGAGATGAGAATGGAACTTGAGTTAAATCAGCATTTAAGGAGCAGACACTGGGGATTGGGAGGGCATTTATAGAGGAGAAAGAGAAACAGAGAGAGAGAGAATATGTTGTTGTAAAAGACAAGTGAGGAAGATTTTTCAAGGACAGAGTGCTTATTCACAGCACAGGCATCAGAGAATTCAAGTAGGATAGGAGGCTAGAGATGACCTGTGAGCGAGTGGTGCGGTCAGAAGCCATGGCGAGTGGGTTAGGGAGGAAATGGGTGGTGAGAAAGTGACATGGCAAGCATGAAAGAATTATCCTCACTGATAAACATCTTAATAAACATGAACAGCAGTTTATGGGGCAAAGGAGAACCGAGGCAAGAGATTTTAAGGGTTATGGGGAAAACCCTAGACCAAGGGTTCAGCAAACTATGGCCAGTAGGCCAAACACGATTATTACTTCATCTAGGAAGACTTCCCAGACATCACTGCCTTCCCTTTCTCGCTACCATTTTCCATATCACCCTGTACTTACGCTGCATTTTCATGTGCATTTTATTTTTCTATTTCATCTGTATCAACTACTAGCCTAATCTCTGAGACCAGGAATCCATGCCGTTAGACTAGGGCAGGGACCTTGTCTGTCTTGTTCATAGCTATATGTCCAATGCTCACAAAGAAGTGTCCTCACAAAGAAGGTACTGTTATCTATCTATACCTATAGATATATATCTATATCGATATATGTATCCATATCTTTATCTGTATCTATATAGAAAGATTTCATGCAGGCTCTAACACATACCATATGTCTAAATACTTAAGGTATTTGAAAAGTTTTGAGGGTATACATAATTTTGAAAGTATACACTGAACAAAAAATGTTAAATAAAATGTTTTTTCTTTCTACCTTGACAATTATATCTTCATAAACACCTGGAAGGCTAAGTTCAAATTTAGAATTTTCTGTCTCCTGGGTCATCAGGGCTCTTCCAGAATGGGAGGCTGACCTGTGGCTCTTTGTGGTTCCCTATCATCAAGAGGCTTACCATGCATGCTGTAGATGAATGTTCAATCCATTCCCTGACATTTCCAACTCCACCCAGCCTCCTGGCCTCATCTTGTGAGAGGACAGACCTGGATTAGAGCACTGTATGTGTCCAGGAAGTAGAGTCAGGGAATTTCAGGTGCCTGGGACATGGTCTCAAAGGAGAGCACGGGTTCTAAGTGGGCCCATCCTCATGGCCACTTGGATTCCTCATGATGGGGTAAAGTAATAGACGAGGGAAAGACTGGACTTTCTAAAACATGGCACCCTTCTCGCCTGAACCAAAAGATGGTTGCAGTGACTTGTATAAATAATTCAGTGGTCTCAAAAGTTAAAAGAAACATTATGTTTTACTTTGCTCTTTGCAATAGAAGATACAATATAAGGAGCTGAAAGACATACATTTTAATACTAGTTCCCTAGTCATTATCAAGATTATCTTGGTCTGAAGACCAATCTCTGAATTTAAGATTCCTCAGTGGTCAACCCCAAGCAATTGCTATAAGTGTCAATTGACATAATGCATGAAATTACTATTACATAGCTTATAATTGGCAGAAATTGGAGCCAGAACTTAAGTTTAATATTCTTATCATAATAGTTTTGTTACTCCACTTCTTTTTTACTAAAATCTTCTATATATTCCACACATTGGCTTTGATACTGCCTTCTAGGCCAACAGTGAGCAAGATATTTTCTCATATAAAAAGTAACCCTTCTATCTCACCATTCAGAACTCTTCAACAGGTTTATATTAGTCTCCAAACTAGAGCTTGTCTGTATCCATTTTCATGGGTACTCACCTCTGAGAGGAAGGAATTATAACCAGGAAGTATGATTGTAAACCTCTCTGTACTTTCTGGACCTCTCACTAACTTCTACCCATTAAAAAAAAAAAAATTAGGTGAGAATATACCAATTCCTATATACCTTACTGAATGTAGAAAACAGTACAAGGTCTCTTGGAAGAAACTTTAATAATGTAGAATTTGCTGCAGGATGTAATAACTTGCATTTGAAAAAAACATGTTCAAAGAACAAAACAGGAATCTGGTCTTTATTTTACATATTTTACCAAAATCTTTTTTCATACTGTTCATAATATCTTATTTATTCTTCTTACCAAGAACTACCTTCCA
Organism: Hippopotamus amphibius kiboko; assembly: GCF_030028045.1. Taxonomy (NCBI): domain Eukaryota; kingdom Metazoa; phylum Chordata; class Mammalia; order Artiodactyla; family Hippopotamidae; genus Hippopotamus; species Hippopotamus amphibius. The sequence continues at coordinate 138,781,981 of NC_080193.1, forward strand.
AAGATCATCATTTACCATAATAAGGACCTTAATTCTCAGTGATCAACTCTGTTGAAACATCAATGTTGTCACAGTCTGACCATGGTGGATTTGAATTTGGGCATATATTTGAGCTGTCCCAGATCTGAATCCCTACATTTCCAGTTTCTAATCATAGGTCCTTAAGCAGGCTACTTAGCCTTCCTAAGTCTCAGTATTCCCACCTTTCAATTTGGGGGATAATAATAATTTCATTGCAAGTTTGTCTGAGAATTAAATGAGATAATGGGAGGTGAGCAACTAGTACATTATATTACTGTCCAGGAACTATCACTGCCAGAAGGAGTTCTTTGATGTTCTAGGGGACAGAACTAAAGAGAAGTATTGAAGGCAAGGTACAGGTAAGTAGATTTCAGAAGCATAATGTGAAACACCCTCTAACCCTTCCCCTACTCATTTATGATTAGGAGATTTAAATTCATTTTCTGGCCCTGACAATAACTTACTGTGTTACTTTTATTAAAAATATTTTTTTTCCGGACAGCTAGAGTTAAGTTCTTAGCACATGCAAAGAAAATTCACTGATCACTCTCCAGGTTTTCTAGCTCTTCTCTTATCCTACATTCAATCAATGACAAAGTTTTCTCAATTCACCTTCTAAACACTAATATCTATTCCTTCCTCATTCTCCAAGCTGTTGCTTTAGGTCAGCCTCATCCCTTTTCAGCACGGTATCTTAGATTTCCTGTGTGTTTTTCTTCTAGTTCTTCTTATTTTGTATGTATGTATTTATGTATTTTGGGGCTCACTTTAAAAAAAAAATAAAAACTTGTTTTCCTGATTTTAAAACACAAGCTTATTATTTTAAATTATGGAAAATACAGAAACATAAATACTAAGTGACCATTATCTATAATCACGTAGCAATGACCTCCACTAAAGTCATTTTTCATTTAAAGTTTTTATTTTCCTTTGAATACTTTAATATTTGCTTTGAAATTTTCTATGTATTTCTAGTTCTTAATATTGTTGAGAGCATGCTGTACATACTACGAACTTTGAGAAAGCATCCTAGCCTCTCTCATACCTTATATCCTTGTGCACGCTGTTCTCTCTACTTGTAATGTCCTTCCCTGCCCCTCAGCATCCTTTTCATCCTGGACCAACTTCATTGTGTCTTTTTGACTTTCTCACTAGACTGTGATGTCCTTGAGGTCAGTTATCTTTTTCTTTTGTTTTCAGTACTGATCGTGTGTGTGTGTATCAAAATCTTATGAATTTATAACATGGATGCTATAATGCACATCTACAACAAAACTATTTTTGATAAGTGAGTATGAGTATTATATTGCACTCCTGTTCAGTGATTAGAATGCTGTCTGATTAAGAGTTACACACAGTCCTGCAAAAAAATATTTGGGGAACTTAAGCAGAGAGTGTTTACTCATCTACAGTAAATTCCTAGAATTTAAAGAATCATTCAGCCAATTATGGCACTTAGTTTCTTGCACCAAAATTGTTTATGTGTTGGTTTCTTTCACTAGGCTCAGACTGTCTTAGTCATCTTATGTTCCCAGCACCTCTCACTATACTTTGCACGGAGTATGTACTCAATAAATAAGAAAAGAAGAAAATAAGCAAAAATGTCAAATTAGTGATAAAACCTGCCTTACAAGACTCTTATGAAAACACAGAGAAGACACTATCTACCTAAACAGTACTTGTCACTCTTTTATAAAATCAGAATAACAGATATTTTCTATTAGTATCTATTATGTGTATGGTTAATACCAAATGCAATTGATAATTATAATATTCATTAATGCAGCCCTCACAAAATCTAACAAATAAAACAAGACTTCATTAAAACAGGGACTTCCCTGGTGGTCTAGTGGTTAAGAATTCGCCTTCCAATGCAGGGGACACAGGTTCAATCCCTGGTCAGGGAACTAAGATCCCACATGCCATAGGGCAACTAAGCCTCTGCACCGCAACTACTGAGCCCATGCACCACAACTAGAGAGCCCATGTGCCACAACTACTGAGCCCGTGCACAGCAACAAAGAGCTAGCATGCCACAATGAAAGATCTTGCATGCTGCGATGAAGACCTGACGCAGCCAAAAATAAAAACACACAAGCAAATATTTTAAACAAACAAAAAACAAAGCATATGTTCTTTAAGAAAAAAAGACTACATTATAATACTTTATAGGTGCTACTGAATAAGACATGCAAAAAGATGACCACAACATACTTACTGCACATATTTAAATATTCTGTTTAAACACTTTATATGGATAACCAAATATCAGAAACAAGCATTATAAATATGATTTTAAGTTTCTTATAGTTGAATTCATATCATTTGCAATCTATTTGCAAAACTCTATTAACAGAATTTATGTCGTGACTGGTCTAAACGATACTTGATAACTAATGGTTAGAGGGCACAGACTGATATTTAAGATGTAAGGTTGTACCACGGTAAATTTGATGGGTTATTTTATATTGAGGATAACCAGATATGACATTTCTAAGAAAGGTCTAGATCACTAAGGAAAAGGAATGGCCTAATTTTATCAGTGGGAACTGCTCCTTAGCATAGCTTAAAAAAAAAAAAAAGAAAGATAAATAAATGGATGGGGTGGTGAGAGGGTTTTTTTTTTTTTTGCGGGGTGGGGGGGGATTGCCATTTTTGAGAAGCGTCATACTATAAGTTTTTTTCAGTAAATCTAAAGGGAATAATAGGTACTTATAAAATCAGTAGCTTGCTCTTGTAATGACAACATAGTCTCTTTATGGTGGCTGATATGTTAGGATCAGTTCTGAGTTGCTTTAGCATACAGCTTGCTTTTTACAAGCTTCTCTGTTACACATTTCCTCTTTTGTGTAAGGTCATTTAGTTAGATTAAACTATTTGCAACAATACTACTTTTCAAACTACATATGCCTGCTTTCCAAGGGTGATATTATAATGAAGATGGAACAAACAAGCTACTGCACAATGACTTGCATCCAGTAGATGTTTCAGTAGATATAGATATTTAGCATAAATGTACTTCTCACATTATTCCAAATGCAATCCTAGGGATGTAGGTAAAACTTGCTTCCAGGGGAAAATAAACTATAACATTGCCAAGCAAACCATGGAACAGATTTTTAAAAATAGGTACTATCAAAAATAAAGCAAAAGAGTTCTTAATTATAAATTAAAATGAAATACTACATATCCTTAATTCATTCTAATAATAAAGAGTATTGAGGGCCTACTGTATGCCAGGCACTCTTCACTATTTGCAAATAAAACAGTGAGAAATTAAAAGGAAAGAGGAAACATAATCAACAAACAGCAATTACAAACTCAAATCTGACAATTGTTGCAACATGCTTTTTGGTTCTCTGGGACTTGGAAAGAGACTGTGTATTCTCAGCTTTCATCTCCTAAATAGGTTATATTCTTCTTGGGGTGTTAAAATCTTTTCTCACAAATCTAATTCTGACAGTTTTTGACTTTGCCCAATAAATTAAACAACAGTAACATCTCCTATGATAATAAAGGAAATCAAACTGGAGAAAACATCTTCAGTGCTGACTTCCGGCAAATAAGGTTTAATGGCAACTCATGTCTTCTTAGTGCCTCTCACTTAGAAGAGATAATGTATGTGAAAACAGACAAAAATGTAGGTTCAGTCGTATCAAAATGTGATTTATGCCAAAATAGATCTGGGAATGTCAATAACTGCAGAATAAATGACAAATTCTGAACTCCTTAAAAAAGAAGTGAATTCAGTAATTAACTTTTTTTGTGTGTGTGGTTGCAATAATTCTTTCTTGCAAAACTTTAAAATTTTTATTTTTCCTTGAGCAAGCCTTGGGAATCCAATAAAATGCTGTAACTACAGAGCAACACATATCTTAGTGTTTTTACCCTCCTGGCATATTTTTGGCATGATATGACTTTTGCCATTAAAAAAAATTAAACTGAAGTGGCACTGACAGAATTTCAAGTAAACAAAGCATCAACAGAAAGCACAGTGCCTCTGTGTGCTAAGAGCTCCAACAGACAGTCATCTGCAAATGGACAACTTTAATTCGATTCCTGGCACCATTGGCCGTGCTGAGAATTCTCCTATCTCTTCACACCAGGGGTTTGCTCTTTTAAGCATTGCTCCCTGAAGGGAAGGAAAAACTAGAGAGAGAGGATTTCCAATGACCCTGCACAGATGAATGGATATGTCAATGGTGAATATTGGTTCAGCTTTGAACAGGGAGTCCTGCAGTGGCCTCGCTTCTCTAGCCCTTCTGTGCTAGTGTGAGTGTCGCTGAAGACTTGTGTGAGCGTGAACCTTTAAAAGATCAAGACAGAGAATGAGACAGTAAAAATATAAGCAGAAAAAAAGACAAAATGCTTTTTAAAAATTAATGATAATTTAAATGTTTGGGAAATTCAATTCTCCCGAGACAAGTAAGAGTGTATTAACTCTTGTGTAAGTGGGGCTTTGCATTTAAAACCTGGGCCTCTGAAAGGTAAATTCCAAAATACTAATTGTTCATAGAGTCAATTAGTAACATGCTGTCTGTTTGACAGGTCTTGAGGAACAATTAAATACCAAATTGAACACTAAGCACTTAGAATCCTCTTATTTTTTCCCCTGCCAGTATTATAATGAAAGCATACACAGACACAAGCAAAAGGAAAAAATATCAATTCCACTTTGTTTGGAAGATGAGTGTTTTAGTTACTAATCTTGCAACTGGGTAGATGCAAAAATTCTGCTTGAGTAACTGCAGAACACGCATTTATTTTCACATGCTTTATGGTTAGTTTTCATTCAGCTATCAATCAATCAATTATGCTGTGACATGCTGTAATTTCCTAATCATACTAATATTCATGCTTTTATCACCATCAAACCTAGAGCACATACATTTCCATGAGACAGAAGTCTAATTATTTAAATATGCTAGAGCATATTACATCTCCAAGGCTGTTTCCTTTATGAGTTTTTCTCCCCTAAAAAAAAATCTAATTTAATTGCAAAGGGAAGAGTATATTAAACAGCATTATACCCCTCCAGTAAGCAAAACTGATTTTTTACAGACCCCTAGAAGTATGGAATTTTTATGGACCCTTATTTAAAATTAATGTTTTCTGCTTGTTACTCAAAATAGCCAAATAGAATTTATGTCACAAAAAGAAATAATAATCATATTCAAGGTGAAAGATACAATGTGCTTATTTTATTTTTCAATGCTCCTAACCTGAAAAAAATTATAGGGACTAACTAGGAATTGCTTTATATCCCCAAAATAGGATTTTGCATCATTTCTTAAAACTGGCTTAGCCCTCAAAACTTTTTCCTACACCTTAACATTTTTCATACTTTGAAAAAAGCACTTTTATTTAATCATTTCAATTTTATCCTTGACAGATGCCAGAGAAAATTTTTAAATTTTCAAGTAAGACTACTTTCCTGATGCATATGTTGCAATCTATAATTACAGGCTCTGTTGTGCAGATTACTTTAAAGGCAATAAATCAGTATAGGTGGTATAGGTTACACATGGCAAATATACATATTCCTTTACATCTTTACAAGGAAAAAAATTCAGACTCGGTTGCCACAATGAATACTTCCTACAGTGCTACGAAGCCAACAGTCCCCTCAAATCATGGATATAGCTCCTCAGATACATTTCCTTTAAGAAAATATGTTTCAATTTATATTTTCAAGAGAGTCCTGAAAATTCCATTACTTTCTTCAGTGGGGAGGGAGCACAGATACATTGAAAATTAATAGGAAACAGTTATACCATGAACAACAGCAAAAACAACAAAAAATCCAAAAGGCATTATTTTTTAAGTACAAAATCAATTAGTTTTCAACTAATAAAAGTTGTCTGTTCTAAATTTCATACCTTTACATTCACTTTTAAATAAAAAATCTTTTGGAGAAAATTTCCATCTGTTGTAGAATTAGCACATCATTATGAAACAGTAAACTGTTTTTAATTATGAAAAAATTAATATTTTTAATCAAGTTAAAACAGATACAGAAGGGACTTCCCTGGTGGCGCAGAGGTTAAGAATCTGCCTGCCAATGCAGGGGACACAGGGTTCAAGCCCTTGTCTGGGAAGATCCCACATGTAGTGGAGCAACTAAGCTTGTGCACTACAACTACTGAGCCTGTGCTCAAGCTCGTGAGCCACAACTACTAAGCCCGCGTGCCACAACTACTGAAGCCTGAAGCCTATGTGCCTAGAGCCTATGCTCTGCAACAAGAGAAGCCACTGCAATGAGAAGCCCGTGCACCACAAAGAAGAGTAGCCCCCACTTGCTGCAACTAGAGAAAGCCTGCACGCAGTAACAAAGACCCAATCTAGCCAATAAATAAAATAAATTAAAAATAAAACATTAAAAAGACATCAAAGATGTCTATAAATAATTTTTAAAAAATAAAATAAAATAAAAAAGATACTGAAAATACTGCCCTGGAAAATTTCACAAGATTGAACTAAGGAACACTTTCATGGTTATGTAACAAGAATTAGAAAATACAGTATATTCCTAATCAATTTCATGAAAATCTCCATTGATTATTCATCATTTTCCTTCTCCAGCACACCTTCTACCCTTCCCACATATATATGTGTATACACACACACACATATGCAGACACACACATATATACACACACATATATATTCGGTATATATGGTTATTTGTGTGTGTCTATACATGTATTTCTACTATTTAGATTTCAATTGTTTTTATTCAGACATTTCTGCTAGGAAACAAATAATCATTTGTAACTCCTGAGTTGAAGTATCTTTTATACTTTTAAAGGTCTCTACTTAAAAAGCTATTGAAGAGAGCAGACAGCAGTATCAAGCAGTATCAGCAGTATTTCGTCTTGTGGAACTGAAAACCACAGCCACAGAAAGATAGAGAAAAGCATGATATATTTAAAGTGATGCAAGGGAAGAACCTACAACCAAGAATACTCTACCCAGCAAGGATCTCATTCAGATTCGATGGAGAAATCAAAAGCTTTACAGACAAGCAACAGCTAAGAGAATTCAGCATCACCAAACCAGCCCTACAACAAATGCTAAAGGAACTTTTCTAAGCGGGAAACATAAGAGAAGAAAAGGACCTACAAAAACAACAACAAAACAATTAAGAAAATGGTAATAGGAACATACATATCAATAACTACCTTGAATGTAAATGGACTAAATGCACCAACCAAAAGACACAGACTGGCTGAATGGATACAAAAACAAGACCCATATATATGCTGTCTCCAAGAGACCCACTTCAGACCTAGGGACACATACAGACGGAAAGTGAGGGGATGGAAAAAGATATTCCATGCAAATGGAAATCAAAAGAAAGCTGGAGTAGCAATAGTCACATCAGATAAAATAGACTTTAAAATAAGAAATGTTACAAGAGACAAGAAAGGACACTACATAAAGATCAAGGGATCCATCCAAGAAGAGGAGATAACAATTATAAATATATATGCACCCAATATAGGAGCACCTGAATACATAAGACAAATGCTAACAACTATGAAAGAGGAAATGCAAGGCAGAAATAGAGACACAGATGTAGAGAACAAACATATGGACACCAAGTGGGGAAAGTGGGGAGGGTTGGAGGTGAATGAATTGGGAGATTGGGATACCAAATTGTACACTCTAAATATATGCTGTTTATTGTCTGTTAACTGTATCTCAATAAAAGTTCTAAAAAGAAAAAAAAAGCTATTTAATTCATTTTTCTGGAAATGGGAGTTTCTTATGTGAGGAACATCTCCCTTTCATCCTAGAGTCTGTTAGTAAATCACGATCTGTTGAATTTGAAAAAACAAAAACAACCCAAATGTTCTGAGTCTAATGCTAGGTCTCTGAACTATATTTAATTACACAAAAGATAGAGTTAACAAATATATGAACAGAATGCAAGTGTCTTCTTATGATAAAGACAAACAGCCAGGAGAAAATTCCTCAACATGTACTTGAGCAAATATTTAGAATAAAACCGGTATCTCTCAGTCCTGATGCTTTGCACCTCAAGTCTCCTAAATAGTGATAAATACCAGGGATCCCCAAAGAGTCTCTTCCTTGTCCCTTAACAGACTGTTTGGCATCAAGTGCTCAGCGGGCCGGAAACCCACAGCCAGCCAGGGAGGGACAGCACAGACGGAACCGTGTTTACTCTGTCAGAGGCAGCTGATTAGGATGACACCAACTCTTCACATTAAACCTGCTAAGCAGGGCTTTACCCAGAGGGCTTCCCGAAACCTGAAGCACTCACCAATGAAGTTCACAAACTACAGTGTACGTTATTAACGGTGGCGGTAGGCTGTTGTCGCTGCTTATACAATGCACGCTAAGTAAGACGTCTCCGGCAGTGGATTTCCCGCAAAGTTCATTTTGAAAAGTTAGGATTGTGCAGTTTTAAATTATTTAAAGAGAATATCTGCAGTAACTTCATCATTCTGATTTTTGTATTTGACTTATTTCAGAATCAGAGATATCCTAAAGGAGAATCTCAGAAATCAATGGAAAAATGAACGGCCAAAGCTCCAATTTCATATCACTGAATCACACAACTTGAAAGGACTCTGGAGGCCACTACTTCAGCCCTTTCATCTCACAGTTGAGGGGGCCGAGGCCCAAGAGTCCCCGCGGCTCAGGAGCAGCAGGGCCAGGGTGAGAACCTAGACGTCTCCACCAGTCCAGAGAGCTTTCTGTTATACAATCCTGGCTGACTCGCACCTTTTTAGAAAATACAAAAATCCACGTACTGGGACTTAATCATCGTTTCAAAGACAGTTCTCCAGAGGCAAAGGAGTTGGAAATCTGATGAGGAAAAGGAAAGCAGAATGGCGATCGCAGCAAATATCATGGGTGGTGGCCTTAAAAAAAAATCAGTTTCAATGGGTACAAAATATTCTTCGAATTACAACATGACTCGTGTTGCTAATGATCAGGGATGAGCTTATCATTCATTTTTCACTTAAAATCTAGTAAATAAGTCTGAGGTCCTTGTATGTATCGCATCTATGTTCTTTAGACCATTCAGGCTCCAAAGATTTCCAAAAGAATTCATGTTTATGCATTCAGATGCTTTTCAGTAATAAAGAACACTTGTCTGTCAAAACTGCATTATTAATGTGTTATGGTATAATCATGTACCAACCTAATCTGATAGATTCATTTAGTTGTCATTTTAAGTGAACGAAATATTCTTTTTCTACCACTACAGACTATTCTGGCCCAAGTTACTTGGGAATGACTGAGTCATGACGCCCAGCATGTAAAGTACCCATGGAGAGCTATTTTCTCAAAGTACATTTACTCTCCAGCCATCATGGTATAGTTTCACACACTGTTAGCCTAGCTTGATGCTAACGACTGGCACCCCAGTGATCCAACGGAAGTAGTGACTGCTTCCCAAAAGCTTCCATAAATACTTGTAAACCCTGTGGGACAATGGCAACAATGCTAGACTTAGGAGTAAAGAAGTCTGGGTAATTAATCTCAGCTCTCATAATTAGGTGTTCACTTAGCACTTGATTGTTTGTCTCTTCATCTACAAATGGAGTTCGCTTAGATCACCCCTAAGGCCTTCTTTATCTCTAGAAAGTACCTTTAGGAACTAAAGAAATGGGAAAGTAGGAGAGTATATGTATGCCTTATCTAAGACAACCTACAACCTACAAAACACTGTGGATACTCAGATGATGGAACACCTAATAACACTTGATAGAGCCGGTTATACATCCACCAGAACTCTAAGTTCTCAGAGACAAGTACTGAATATAACCCACCTTTACATCACTAAGAGCTAACACAGTTCTTGACCCATGGTGTATTGTATATCAGATGAATAAATAAATCTGAATCTTGTGGGATGGAAAAGTGGAATGGCATTCCAGATAGGTGGAATACTGCATGCGAAGGCTTTACAGGTATGAAAGGATACGATATATGTTCAGGGAAAGAAGAGAAGTATGCCTAGATCATGAGGAATGTGGTATAAGAGTGGCAGGAAATGAGTTTGGTTTCCCATTTGGGAAGGGTCCAAGAACACTCTATATCTGAGCAGAATAGGGAAAACATCCTCCATTTTGTATACCAGGTGGTAGCATGCAAAGCAAAATATGCAAACAATATACAGAATACACCCACAGTGTCATGATATGCCAAATGAAGTGGAACTGCTGGAAGAAATGCAGCAAATGAAGAGAAGGGAATTCGGTATTATACTTCCCAGGGAGGATCCTATACCTCTCCTCCCACATTCTCACTCCCAAGCCACATGGTGATGCTAGGCTTAACCATGTTGAGCAGAGGGTCCTCTGGATCCTTGACATTAAGCTGTCGCACTCCCTACCTTATTCTTACTTTCCCACATCCCAGCAAGTGTGGGGCAGGTCCTTGTTGCCCAGGACATTTTCCTTCCTGGGAAGTGGCACATGTTCTTGCTCTAGAAACAATGGCTCCCAAGGTAAAGCTGGCTGACTTACAAGAAAACAGGGCCTCTAATTATAACTATTTCTTAACTAGTCTCCTTGGATGAATCTACTTTAAATAATAAAGCTTGAGTAAAGGTTCTAAAAGCAAACTAACATCTGAGAGTAACTCAAGACTCAGAAAAAATAGTTGTAACTAACTATACAAGGAAATAAATAAGCAAGCCCAAAGAACCAATCTATTACTACAATACTCGTCACTATATACTAGTCACCATAAGCTTTGCAATTGTGCAAATTGTACAGTTAGCTTTGAAATTGAGTGTAAATTGTCAGCAGCACTAAATGTATTAGTACAGTCATTAACACAATCATTGGTTAATCATTAGTTAATCTTTAGCCTGGTTACTGCCCTTATCTCTGGTAATCCGCAACTATGCAAAGATCTTGAGATACAAAGCTCATTTATATAATCTTAGCTTTGGAGGGAGAAATTGTTTTAAAATCTTTATAGGACAATTTTTTTCTCTATTTACTGTGTTCTTAAAGGATAAAAAACTAAGAGATAATGTGATGTAATCTTTTGGAGTGACTCCACAGTCACTTCTGGGGAAAAGATGACCATTACTTCAAAGGGAAGCATTTGTAGTCACACTGTATTTTTCTTCATGCAAATATGATGTATGTATTTCATATAGGAATTTAATGGACATTTCTGCATTTTATACTCAACTGTAGGTATTGTTTCAAAAAGAAAATGAAAACATTATACTACAGTGATGTCAGCAGCCTAAAAGTTAAGAATGGTTTTGACCATTTGGTAGCTCAGGAATATCTTTTCATAGAAATAGCATTTTAAGCTCAATAGTTATATTTGCAGGTGAGTCTACAAAATGATAAGTACCTTACAAAAAGTATTACGCTTGCTCACACTAAAAGCACTGTTTACATGGAATACCAAGTCTGAGTTACAACTATATATGTGTAAAAGACACATGGGATGGGACCCAGTGCTCAACGGCTACTTAATAGAAAGTATACGTCCAGGTCAGTCATTCTCCAGTTTCTGTAAACCAGGAGACAAACGTTCATTATACATGTGAGGTGATCCTACAGACTTCCAACTGCGGGAGTAAGTCATTAGTAAGCCCAGAGGCTGGCCTGTATTTGCATATGTAAATTGATCACCGACATACAGCAATCTCCAGTACAACTTAAGGATGAAAATTATTTTCATCACTTCTGTTCATAAGACTATTAAAATAAATATGTAATTTGGAATATATGGCTTTTGGAAAAAATGTTTCTTTTTCTGGTTACTGAATTTTTACTGTTCTGTCAAATCAGGAGCAATATCAGTTGAATGGATCTGGTCAAAAATCTTCAACTATATTATAAGACTAACTCAGTGTAGGGCTACTATATAAAGAAATGCCTTTGTTCTACTGTATCTCCTTTTTGTTAACTAAAACCAAATTTACTTAAGCATTGTACTGTGTATTTTAGTCATAAGCCATTGTTGCTATGTTATTAAACTCTTATAAAAGAGACCCTAAACTATAAAAGTTTGAGAATTTGTGCATTTCATTGAAAACATTCACTGAGATAATAGGCCAAAAAGAAATTAGGGGTTTATAACCAACATTTTACTTTTCAAGTCAAAGGAGTCACATTCCCCCAGTATGTCCAAAATCTTACAATGATAGATCTGAAGATTCTACTTCAATTTTTTTTACAAAAGTATAGCTATAGCATGTTTCGATGAAATAACATTAAAGTGAAAGTAGTAAGAAAATAAATGTTATTACTGTTCTTTAACGATTAGCATATATATGTACCTCTCAGCCAAATAAACATTTAGTTTTAAACATAAAGTCAGTTTATGCACCATTCTATTAGAACAAGATAAATAGGGCCCACCACCATCTCTGTTGACAATACATTGATCTCACATTAATTTGATTGAAGGTGGCTTGCCAACACATCTCACTTTCCCCATTTGAGAGCACTCAGATAAGAAAAACACAGTGATGTTTAGCAGATAGGCCGGGTGACACAATAGAACACAACTCATTGAAGAAGTGTAATTATAGTGATTACTTCAGAAAAGAGAGTAGATACACTGATGGAAAGAAGTAAACACTGCCACAATTATGGGAGCCCAGTTCCCTTTTGGTATAGATACACACGTTCCAGACAACACCAACCTAGCAATAAGAACACAGAAAGAAAGCCTTCCAACTTAACAACATAAAAGCAGTAAAGGTTACAAAATGGTGTGAGCCAATTTGCCAAAGTGCTGGAACAAAGGCCCCCTCTGTTTTGGGTGAATTCAACATATCAAGTAGATTAGTCAAACAGAGAAGTCCTCATTCTACAATTAAAACGAAGTACCAACATCAGGAAAGTTTGCCCCAAAGGAATGTAATCTGCAAATGATTTTTAAAGCTCTTACTTTGAGGGCTGTGAAAAATAAACAATGTGAGGTGTCTAGTTCTCTCAGGTACCATCCCATGAGAGCAGCTGTAGAGGCAGGGAGGGTTCATCTATGACATTAATTAGGCATATATAATCTACTGGCATAAAAGCACCTAAGAATTGTATGATAATATGACCAAAGTAAGGAAAACCTCATCTCTCCCCCAGTCCACTAGATTAGAGATAAAAATAGAAAACCAGAGCTTGAAAAAGGTCCCCTAACTCACCTAGTGTAACCTGCCATTTCTGAAGAAACAGAGGCTCTAGGAGGTTTACAGCCTGGTCTCAGATCACACAGCAAGTTAGTCAAAGAGCAAGATTAGAACCTGACTCCTGACTCCCAGTTCTACATGTTTCCACTATAACCTAATTATTTTTCAGTAACACATCTTATAAAACACAAACAGCCATTTATATAACTCTGCAAAAAGTTTTAGAATACTTCAAAAGCATTTGAATCATCTTCTTTGTCACCAGCTCTCTGTGAGATACACAGAAATATTTTTATGTCACATGTATATGTACCTATATATGCAGATACGTAAAAAGAGAGACAAAGTGGAAGAAACACATAGATACTAAGAGAGAGAGAAGGAATGTGGGAGACCGAGAGACAGAAGACAGGAGACAAGAAAGTATGAAAGAGAGATGAGTGAGTGCAAAAGCCAGAGAAAGTGGCAGACAGACACACAAACAGAGACGTACACGCAGGCAGAAAAGAAGAGACAGTGAGGGCTTAAATGACCTGCCCAAGGTCAAAGAACCAGTACTTGAAATCCCCCTGCTCCTTCCACAAACCTTAAGGAAGGCTCCAAACAAAAGCAGAGGTGAATTAGAATACAACCCTTTAATTTTGTTTTTGGTCGCTGCTCTTTGACTTTGGCCTCAACCCCCAGCCCAACTCTTACCTCCAAGTAGGACGGTTAGAATGGAATGGGTAGAACCATCTTGACAAAATCAAAGCAATGGCTATGCTCTAAATGGTTGAAAGAGGCACTTTTCTTTTTAAACCATTAGCGAAGTCCTGCCTTGGGAAATAAAATATCAGGAGAAACATTTCTTTTGCCTGTCATAAGGGATTTAATGACCTCTACAGCATGGCGTTCTTAACCTGGGATTCATAGATGCATCTGATTATATCTGTAAACCCTGACACTGTATGCAAAATTCAGAGCATGTGTGCATTTTCTAGAAAAAGGGTAGATCTGATTCTCAGAGGTCCCTCACTCAGAAATTTTCAGCCACTGCTTTGTAAGTCTGTGGAAAGGCTAAAGGCATAAGTACTTTTTTTGTACATCAGAAATTACCTGAATAATTTGGACAAAATAACTTAATTTAGAAAACTAATGGTAATCAATCTTCAGTGCTCCCACACCCTACATATTTTTGTTTTGAGTTTAACTGCAAAATATTTCCCAGTATTTTTGCTCCAGCCAGTTTTAATGTGGAACTCTATTTATGAAAATGGTATGAGAAAGTGAATTTCATTTTAAAAGAACCATGGCTTAATTTAAAACTAAGTTCATCAGTATTTGGTGTGATTTGGTGACAATACCAAATTGGTAGGCTTTTTTTTGTTTAAAGCAAATCCTATATAAAATATACTGCATTTAATTCAAGTGTATTCTTAATGGGCTGCTCTATTTCTCAACGCTAAAACAAAGTGTTTTAAAACTAGACCAAAGGCAATCATCTCATATGTTGATACATATAAAATTTCCAATGCTCTTTGCTTCCTAATTAAAGCAGAATTATAAAAAGGACTCTCCTATACTGCTGAAGTATATCACCACCCGGGTCGTGGGGGCAAGTCAGGGATGAAGAATTAGAAAACCAATGATGTAGCAGATAGTATCCAAAATGGCCTCTGGGCAACCACACTTCCAGCCTGTCTTTGGTCTGATTCTTTAATCACAGTTGAATCACACCCTGGTTCCCTGTCCCCAGTAGAACGCAGCAGAAGAAGCAGCACCAAGCTAGTTCTTGTCATAAGCTTTTACACTTTTGGGGGCCTGATCTTTAATGTAAGAAGTCTGTCATCTGTTGAAGAGGCCACAAGGAGAGGCCACGTGGAGGGGCCATGGCAAAAGCAAGAGGCCCTGACACTAAGGCAAAGAGAGGCCCAGCTGTTCGGTGTCCCAGCTGAGCTTAGCATCCCTGCAGCCCGACCAAGGTACCAGACACCTGAGTGACCATACTGGCCATTCTAGTACATGAGTCCTGCTATGCCTGCAGCCCCAGCCCACGGCACCTTGAAGAATTGCTCATCTGCACCCCATCAACCCACATAATCATGAGAAATAGTAAAACTGTTATTGTTGTAAGCTACTAAGTTTTTGAGTGATTCATTAAGCAGCAATAGATAAAACTGAAGATAGGGGTAATACGGCATGAATAGTGAGTTTACAAGACGAAATTCAGAAGATGATGAAGTGTAAGTAACTGGAGCTTATCCCTGTTGAGCATGAAAGAAAAACATTTATTAAGCACTAACTAATTCTCCCATCACTTATCTCATTAAACCTCATCACTACACTGACAAAGGGAGTTTGAATAACGTTATTGCCCAAGGTCATGGTGCTAAAAAGTGGAAGAGCCGGAAGTCGAACACAGGTTTTCTTTCGCAGATTCAATGTGCTCATTTCATTGCACCCTATAGGCTGTGAAGAGGGAGGTCAGGAAGAAGGGAGAAGACTGACACATAGAGAGAGGCCTGACATTTAATAATTTGTGATGAAAACCTTTCTGTGGCATATCTATACTTTTAAAAATAGAATATATCCACCATTATTTAACCTGTTTTAATGACTAGGCATCATTATTACTGACACCTATATTGCAATGGCAATGTACTGTAATATAATATATACTTGGATAATGGAAATAAAATAAAAAATAAACAAATGGGACATAATGAAACTTAAAAGCTTTTGCACAACAAAAGAAACCATAAAAAAGACAAGACAACCCTCAGAATGGGAGAAAATATTTCCCAATGAAGCAACTGACAAAGGATTAATCTCCAAAATATACATGCAGCTCATGCAGCTTAATACCAAAAAAGCAAATAACCCAATCCACAAATGGGCAGAAGACAATTTCTCCAAAGAAGACATGCAGATGGCTAACAAACACATGAAAAGATGCTCAACATCACTAATCATGAGAGAAATGCAAGTCAAAGCCGCAATGAGGTATCAAAGCCACAATGAGGTATCACCTCGCACTGGTCAGAATGGCCATCATCACAAAATCTAGAAACAATAAATGCTGGAGAGGGTGCAGAGTAAAAGGAACCCTCCTGCACGGCTGGAGGGAATGTAAATTGGTACAGCCGCTATGGAAAACAGTATGGAGGTTCCTTAAAAAAATAAAAATGGAACTACCATATGACCCAGTAATCCCACTACTGGGCATATACCCAGAGGAAACCATAATCCAAAAAGAAACACGTACCACAGTGTTCACTGCAGTACTATTTACAATAGCCAGGACATGGAAGCAACCTAAATGCCCATCAACAGATGAGTGGGTAAAGAACATGTGGCACATATATACAATGGAATATTACTCAGCTATAAAAAGGAATGAAATTATCAGAGAAAAACAAATACCGTATATTAACACATATATGCGGACTATAGAAAAATGGTACAAATCAACCGGTTTGCAAGGCAGAAATAGAGACACAGATGTAGAGAACAAACATATGGACACCAAGTGGGGAAAGTGGGGAGGGTTGGGGGGGAATGAACTGGGAGATTGGGATACCAAACTGTACGCTCTAAATATATGCAGTTTATTGTAAAAAAAAACAAAAAAACAAAAAAAAAGAATGAAATTGAGTTATTTGTAGTGAGCTGGATGGACTTAGAGTCTGTCATACAGAGCGAGGTAAGCCAGAAAGAGAAAAACAAATACCGTATGCTAACTCACATATATGGAATCTAAAAAAATGGTACAGATGAACCCAGTGACAGGGCAAGAATAAAGATGCAGATGTAGAGAACAGACTTGAGGACACGGGGTGGGGGGCGAAGGGGAAGCTGGGATGAAGTGAGAGAGTAGCATTAACATAAATACACTACCAACTGTAAAATAGATGGCTAGTGGCAAGCTGCTGCATAGCACAGGGAGATCAATTTGATGATGGGTGAGGACTTAGAGGGCTGGGATAGGGAGGGTGGGAAGGAGTCGAGGGAGGGGATATGGAGATATATGTATAAATACAGCTGACTCACTGTTGTACAGTGAAAACTGGCAAAACAGTGTAAAGCAATTATATTCCAATAAAAAGCTTAAAAAATATATATACTTGGAGACATGTAGGATTATTTGATTCTATATTAAGATGATACCAAACGCCATAATAAATTTTGGTTCCTCTTTCTGATTTTCATATATTTTCTGTTTCTCTTCTGGTGTTAGGCTACCTCTTGTAGACACAGAAAAAGTGGATAACCAAGCTTATATGATCTTTGTGAAGAGAGACGATGACAGCTTGCAGGACTCTCCGATGAACAAAGTACATGTACCTTCTAACATAAAGTTTGATGTTTGGGGTAGCTAGATAAGTAAATTCTAGATGAAGCTGTTAGTTAGCTGCTGAATTCCTTGCAACACTGTGACTTTGTACAGGAACTAAAGGAATAGTTTCTGCTCTAAAGAACTCTAAGCCCTGTGGACAGCCTGGTGATTTTCAAATTGGACTCAGTGGGTACCCAGGGGTCTGCACCAACCCAACAAAAGATGTTTTACAGAAGCTGCAATTAAGTATTTTCTGGCAAATGCTAAAGACTTAAAGCTATCCTTTCATTGCTTTTATCCATTTTACAGTTTGGGGTTCTGCATTTGACTTGGTTTGAAAACAAAAAGTTCTACTGTTCAGATGCTTTTTGAAAATCAGTGATTTGGGAGATGCATTGTGGTGAAGGAGAGGTGACAGAGTTGTGGGGTTGTCTAGCAAGGGATCTTAAGTATTTTTGCCCATTTTTATGTTCTGTAAGGAGTAAGAAATGTAATGCTTTCAAAAATGAGAGCTAACAGTTACTAGAGAAAGTTTACGTTGTTGATACTCTGCTGGTGGCCACTGTGTGACTCAAATAGCTACAATATTGGCAGTGCCTCTAAGCTCAATTCATTCTATTTAGGAGATAAAAGACTTTTGATAGCAAGTCATTACATCATCGACAAACATATTTATGAGATACAACACCGGACCAAGTTATTTTTAGTGTTAAAACATTCAGCAGGTTAGGGTTGTCCAAGAAATTTCTAAAATGCCAATTTTAAAGGATTTAATTCAAGCAAAACTTATACCTACTTATAGTTACTTCTTTCAAAGTGAACTCAGGGTATTCACTGATCAAAATGTGTACAGCTATCCTTTAAGGACATCTACAATTACTGTTGTCATACCTCCAGTTAGGCAGTTCAAATTGCTTAAAACTTTGGTAATGACTACTTGGCTATGTTTGAATGAAGGTCATTTGCCCCTCCAGTCACAGCTCATACAGCGCCTTTTGTACACATATCGCGGGGTCCTTTACAAAGAACACTAATCAAGATACAAAATAACATTGTAGCAAATAATCTTGTCACAAATTCCATTACACAGTAAAAGCTAAATAAAAAATAACAGCTTTTCTGCCTATATTTAGAAATTTATATCACTTAGTGTCAGGCAATTCAGAGACAAGAATTCCACAAAAGAGAGGAAGGTGACAGGAAAATATCCATTAACCACACACACACACACACACACACACACGCGTGCGCACACACGCACAGAGACACTTTCACCAATAAAAATGTTAAGAATGAGCCTAGAAACTTAGTAATTAGGGATAGGATTTTTCTACATTCTTTTAACATATTTTACCCAAAAACTGGATTAAACTGATAAACTGTCTATTCTGAAATTACTTTGAGCAAATATATTCATCCAAATTTAGGCAATAACATAATATCTCAATTTAAACATTAAGCAGTTAAAATTCCTGCTTAGGTTAGTTAGCAGATATTCTGCTAAAGAAGCTTCTGTACTGTGGCTTATTTAAGAAGAAAAGGATGAATTATTCCGACTCCCATTTCTTAGGCCTCACAAACACCCTTTGAACTTCCATAACCTCTTATCGTCCATAATTTCTCAAACTTTTTTAATACTTGTTAGGTAATTTTCACTGGTTGCCAGGCAAAATTCTAATTGTCTTTTTTTTTTTTTGCCCTCGACGGCCGGCCCCGCCCCCCCAATTGTCTTTCTTGTTCTAGAAGTTGAAAAAACTAGAAGTTGGAAGAAATGAATGACTTTAATAAAACACATACTTAGCAGTGCATGTAGGAACTGACTGATTTCTATAGCACAAGGAATACTAATTGATTTTCCCTCAGACCTAAATATTTTGAAAAATTCTTTATCCTTCTTTCTAAGGCCTACTCCTTTTATTGCTCTCTCATATGTAACTCATACATATTAATTTGAAAGGAGTTCTTGAAAAACAGTACCTATCTCATGACAAGCTTGATAAACACTGGAAAATATATACATAAGTGACCTTGAAGAACTCACAAAGTCCTCAATTCACTTAAACTGCACATCTTCCTACATGTGCTCTCAAACATACACACACCCACTCTGCTTTAAATACATGTGCTATCATACTTTCTTTTGAAAACCTTGAGGTGATGACCCATAATAAGAAAAAAAAAGGCAGATTTTTGTGTTTACTCACTCCCACTCTTTTAGTCATTCAACACTTAAACTTTGTCTACTACACCAAGTATGGAGTAATAGTAATTAAGAGACAAGGTGTGGAGCAAGATTTCCAGAGTTTGAATTTTAACTCTACTTCTTACTGGCAATATAATCTACCAACCTGGGCCTCAGTTTTCTTATCTGTAAAGTGGCACCTACTTCAAAGAACTGATGTGAAGATTAAACGAGCTAATATATGTAACGTGCTTAGACAATTTCTACTATAGAATAAGCACTCAATAAATATTAATTATTTCTATCATATTTCAGGCCCTGTGCTAGCACTGGGAAGCCATAGTAAATAAAAATGGGCACAGTCCTCAGCCTTGCTAGACACTGTCTAGTTCTAGAGCTTTATGTATTATTTCCTTCCATTAAAATATAAAGTTGTTACCAGAGAATGAACAGACTTTAACAATGGGGAAAAGTTTAAAAGAAAAAACAAACTAAAAGTAGAAAACAAAACAGAACAGTATTTTGGATATAAAATTGAAGGCGATATTTAGCTTTATTTAAAGCTTCATATATTTCTGCTGCTTTTATGGATAAAACTATGACAACAACATTACCAGTTTTTCCAGAACAAAATTATGGTTTCAGTTTATTTTCTGATTTATTGATTATATTAAGGCATTACTATTTTTTAAAATATCATTGCTAATGTTTTATATCAGAAAGTAATCTATTTTAGGTCTGCAATTTCAAAATATTTAACTGATCTTAGTCTATTTGGAGCAATTCCTTCCCTTTATCAATGAATCTCTATCTGTAAGATGGAAATTAGTGCGAAATGCAAAACAGATTTTGTGCAACAGAAATTTTCTTTTCAGGAGGTTTTACTTTTTATTGCTATTTATTTTAGAAACACTTTTATGGACATTTTTTTTCCCCTAGTTCTGAAAGTAACAGAAAGGTAGCAGGATGTTTTTAAGGTCTATATTTAGTGTTATCTAAACAATCTATGGTTGTGGATTTAAGTTATAGAAACGTTTTGCTAAACTGGAGCCAAGACCTAATATGAATATAAGAAGAATTTGAAAGCTCTGGTGTCCATAGGTCTCCTTTTGAGTAGGTAGAAGTCTTGATGTATGAATAATCTTGAAGACTGGAAGAAAGGTGGAAAAAAAAGTTTTCTCATGTAATTTCATTAACTATTTTTTTATTTCACTTTCTATCACTGATTTCATTCCAACTATCACAAAGACTGAATTACTGCATCCTCAACAGGGTGTTGTGCAATATTTAATACACTGTATCTTCATCTGTATTTGAAGGGAGAGCATATTAGAATGATAGAAAGTGCATATTAAACTGTAATTGTTTACAGGCAAGAACCTCATGTTATTTGCCTTTAATTTTGGCACAGTACTTAGCACCAATCAGGTTAAGAAAAGAGAGGTTATTGATGAAGATGGTAACGTATTAATCAGGTGTTCACTCATCCTCAAGAGCGCTAATGCTGGCCTCTAGGTAATTATTTCTTTACGGTAGTTGAGACTTTGACGCACTTTCAAGCTTAGTAATAAGAATTAGGGTATAACTCAGTGTTGTATTTGACTTTAAAGCACCAAGTACATCAGCATAAAATGGATTAGAACTGCTCTCTAAAGAGGAAGGGGAAAGGCAAGAGAACAAATCTACATCAGGTGCTAGTCTCTAGGCCTAGTTATTTTTCACAGGCCCTCACAGTTAATCATTTACTTAAAGGAGTGAAGAAAAAGAAAGAAGTGGGGGTATTTTATTAATTCACAAAGGAGGAGAGTTCTAGCAGGAGACTGATAAAGTGTAGAGGGCATTCCAGCCTGGGATGAGAAGTTGAACCAGGGGCTTCTAATGTGAGTTTATCAGTTCTGTTATCATAAGACTTTATGCTAAAACACACCCTGTGTTAAAACAAGGTACGTGTTTGCATGCACGCGCGCGCGTGTGCACACACACACACACACACACACACACACACACACACACACAGCACATACTCAAGAGATTTTTATTCTTCTCTAAGAACTGGTTTCCAGCTAGGAAATATGGTATCTTGGGCCATGACTTTCTTTCAAGATGAAGTAGCCTACACTTGACAAGCCATAACTTGCATACAGTTGGTAGCCCAAATGGCTCCTTGACATTTATTTACCAAACCTCACATGTATTAAGCACCTCCAGAGATAAAGAGGTAAGACAACTTTAAGCACCTCACAGTCCAGTGTTGAAGACAAGATAACAATCAATTGTTAGATAATGTGGTAAGAAACGTGACAGAAAAAGATCTTCCTAGTTTCTATCATCAAATTCTACCAGCAGCTTTTGTAACCAATCACATCCTCCTGAAAAGGTAATCACATTTTTTATAATTCATGACTGATGAATCCATTTTGGTATGCTGTATTGTAAAATCAGGATATATTCCAGACTCTTGAGGCTGATGCTCTTTCTCCCACATTTGGCTTGGTTTCTCAGAGCAAAATATGTGGTTTAAGCTCTAATGTTTATAATGTCTCCTATAATGAGGCATATACTACACTATACCCCCCCACACACACACACACAGATCTACATTTGCAAAGCTAACTCCTCTAAACACTCCAGGCAGCAGAGACATTTTGGGTCCTACTAAGATTCTGGAGGTACTTACAGAATAAGTGACCTGAGCTAGGTAAGCTTTCACTGCTTCTTCAATAGCTTCTTATAACAGCTCTTTGAACAGTGTCAAATTAGGTTAAGAACACTTTTACATCAAATGACTGAGATTTGGAATAAGCAGCTTTCCTGTTGCAAATAATCAGATACATAAAAAGTGTTAGCAACAAAATATGCTATCTCTCCAAGATTATTCATGTACAAAATAAATCTGTAAGATTATTAATGAATAAAAGAATATTACCCCCTGGTTGCTGACTCTTCCCTAGAGATATCCAGAGATAATTTGGGAGCTAAATAAATTTTTTCTTGATGCTGATGAATGATCACCTTATACTGTTTACTGGATATCAAGAGTTCTAAATATCCAGCAGCTTTAAGACAAGCACTGTGACATGCCACCCCAAATCAGAACTTACTAGAAGTGAAACTTATATGATTATAATGAAACAGTCAGAAAATTAGGAAGGTATCCCATAAAAGCATAAAACTTGAAAGGCTAAATAAACTTGCTCTTAGAACTAATCCAGCCCCTAGTTGTAGCCAGCCAAGTCAGGCCCCACTCCTAGAGGGGTTCCTCAAGCCAAATTTCTGCTATGCGCTAAACCTGAGCAGATTAGATTGCCTCCACCTGCCAAATCAGAAAAACTGGGACACTGGATCTGGCATGAGAGTTTGGGTTAGAAATCTACTGGGAAGTCAGAAGCTAAACTATCAAATGATTAAAATTGCTTCCAACAGGCATTATTTTCCACTGTTTCATCAATAAGGAAGCAGGCGCCTCTGTACTATTTCACAGGATGGGAATGCTTTCTGGAGTTAGATTGTTCAAGAGCTGCTTTTTAAAATAGCAGTACTCTTATCATAGTAAAACTTGCCTGCTGAGTCAAAAGGAAAGTTGGCCTCATCTACCTGTAGAGCCCAGGAAGAATTTAAATTGTAAAGTTGCCTGGCATGATTCCAGCTATTGGCTACTACAGATATTTTTAAATACCCACTCTTTTATTGATCTGAAGGTATATGGATTAGCAGGTATACACTGTAAATGGAAAACAGAAAGAAGGCCATCTTTAAAAGTCCAACTGACTGAAAGCAAACAATAAGAAACCTGTACTTTTCTTTTGTCCATCCAAAGAATCTGGCTCTACCAAACTCCAGTCCAGGAGAAAAAAAAAATCACAAATAGTGCCAGAGTCTATCTCATTCCTTATGATGATGAAGGGAGGAAAAGTTTCAAAAAAAAAGAAATAATATCCCCAATAAGGACATTAAATCTAATACTATTTTGATGTCAAGTCCACCTTCCCCAATCCTCACTGATTTGTATTCAGCTCAATTTGAAGCCACCGCAGAATTCTGTTTTAGGAAGCCTCCTCACTCTCAACAAATTTAATTAGGAAGGATGACAAAATAGGTTTTGTAACAGTAAATGACTAACCTGGAAACATAAACATTGATAAATTCCAATGGAACATTTGTGCATAAAATGCATAAAATGTGCCAGAAGAGGTATATCCTTGCAAAATGTTGGCGTATGTCAAAGATCAGGATGTCAGACAAACGACAGAGAGAGAGAGAGAGAGAGAGAGAGAGAGAGAGAGTGTGTGTGTGTGTGTGTGTGTGTGTGTGTGTGTGTGTATGTTAGGATGGAGTTCACCCAAAGCTGCCTGAGTGAAGCTGAAAATTCAAGAGGAATTCTAGAGTAGTCACTTAATACAAATTAGAAGACTAGGATAATTAAGAGAAGCCTATATATAATCAGCAACAAATTCTTTCACTTGGCCAGACTCTGGTAGTAAGAGGGAGGTGGAACCCCTTATTACATATTTTTAGTATGCCATGCCAAATGGTGTAAAAAGTAGAATTATTCATACTTCAATGAAAAGACTTCAGAAATACATAATAAAAGGTACAGTATACAATATATTCAATTTGAGATTCTGAAACTTTTAGATATATATAGTAATTTTGTGTTTGGAAGCTTAAGAATGAAGTGAAAACTGTAGTTAGAGCTTACTTTCCCAGGTTTAATATAAATTTACAAGCTGGGACTAACAACATTACTTGCCTATTCCAGGGAGTCCCTGAGAGAAAACAACCTGTATGAGCTACTAAAGGGAAAGAGGGGAAAAGGACTAGAAAGCAGTCATCATCAGACCTTTATGTTGTTGTTTTAATAAAAAATCCTGGTGTTTTCTTTCTTGGGAGGGATAATTTGTCCTTGGTGGAAGAGATAGTACTGGGTAGTCTTAGGAAGCCCATTGCTTGTGGTAGGTAAGTGGTTCTTGAAAAAGTAGAGGAACTCCCTAGGCACCTTACGGGGCATTTGTAGGATGTCTGCTGGTGAATAAGGGGGCTGAGGGCTAGGTCCCAGGCTGTGGCAGTCCACAGATCTGCAGTGGGTACATGGAGGAGCGGGCACAGTAGTCAGCCCTTCTTGGGAAGCATCATCCCCTTCTCTCACTTGTCCTTATATGCCAGCAGTGAGAAGAGAGAGAAGCAACTCTTACCAGGTGCACCAGTTCTTCCACGCCTAAATCACTTTATGCTGTGAGTGTTCTTGAACATTCATCCAGTCACTCCCTGTACCCAACATATGGTTTTACAGCCAGAAAAGAGTCAAAACAACCACATCACCTGTATGCAAAAAATGCATCTTTCCCTCTACCCAACCCTCTAAGGAAACCGTAAGTGTACTCTCTGCCTGCTAAATATGCAGAAATTCTATGGTAATTGTTAAAAAACAATCTAAAGAAGGAATGATAAATAAGTTCAACAGATTTGTTTACAAACCCAAATTACTTTTTGGAAACAAAATGAGAAACAAGATGAAAATCAAAACGGAACAAAGCAAGAAGAAATATTTTGGGGAAATGCCCCCAGAAGAAATTTGGAATGTACACTGCTCTACTGTCATAGATACCATTTGTTCAATAATTTGAGATGAACTAGTGTATTAACCCCAACTGCCAACCTAAATTACTAGGAAATTCTGTTCTCAGGAATACCCAAAGCATTCTTTAAATGCATTACCAACTGCATTTCAACGTGCAAAATTGAACTACGTATTCTTCTGAATTGGAAGATGTGATCCAGAAACCCCTGGGCAGATAGAGTCTTCTAGGAGCACAGGAATGTACCTAGACTATCCCCAGATACTGAATGAAATTCTAAATCTAATCTAACGAAAACCCATTTCTTGAGCTAATCCCAGAGCAGCATCTCAATTGGCCTGAAATATTCTGGTCATTTTTTGAAGGGGGAGAAATCAACTGGCTTCTGAGAAAGTGAAAAGAACAGGCTCTTTTATAAGCATTCTTGACAATGGTAATTAGATTGTTATTATTTGTTGGGTGACAAAAATCAAATGAATCTTTTTTCCCTTCTCCTAAATTAGCAGAGATTGTCACTGAAACACGTGGTATGTCTAACAACTGTGCACAGTAATAAAACCCAATTTCAGTCATGTTATCTAAACACCAAGATGAAAAATAAGCTTCAGAACTCATAAATGCAACTGCTGATGTATTAATGAGCAGGAAAATTACCAATAAAGGAAGCTGAATATTGTAATACATTTTTTAAAAAGGATTAAGGGGAAAATAACTTGTCACGGTTTTGATCTTATTATATAAAAAGAGTCAACTCCCTCTTTAGAGATTTATCAGTTTTCTTAAGGCCTCTGGGTAGCCTAAATGGTCGCGTAGTGCTATATTATTCCAAACTTTCATAATAGTATTCAATGCAGGATAATGTAATTTAGGCGTGAAAGAACTGCTGCACCTAGTAAGACTGCTTCACTCTCTTCTCACTGCCAGTATCTGATACAATAGGTGGAGACATGCTGAATTGTCACAGCCTACATTTCAATGAGAAGAATCACTACAGCAGAGAAATATTTATGGACGCGCTGACAACATATCAATTAATAATGCCTGCAACATACAGAGAGAGAATATGCTATCCTTTACGAGTTGAGAAAAAGCCAACTCAAAGACTTCACTTCATGCAGCCTTTTGGATTACAACACAGCAAGTAACTTCACCTTTGGTGGACTAGTCAGACCTGACTGAGATGTTGCTACTAGCTGGAGTAAGAAAGGGCAACAAGCAAAACTGTGTGTATGGTGTGTTACCACCTATGTAAATCGGAAAAGTGTAAACATTTGTGTATACAAGGAATCTCTGATTTAGGACAATACTGGGAAGGTGGGTACGCCTGAGGTGGGGTACCCCGGGCAGGGAAGAATTAGACTTACTTTTACTGTATACTCCTTTGTAATGATACTGTTTGAATTTCTTCTTTTTCAACCATGAGTATATATAAACTACTTATGAAAAAATGTTTTAAAGAATGGCTGGAGAACAGATGAAGACTAAGTATGTTATGACACACAGTAAGTTAGCAAGCTGCTAAAGAACAATTCTGAATTTCAAATGTCAGTTAAAAAAAAAGTTTACTCTTTGGCCTACAGGCAAAGTGACTCAGGCATTGAAACAAAGACAGTTTAATGACGAAACCTGACTTGATAACCCCCAGTACTGCTATTTATTAGCTGTCTGTGGGCAGTGAGCACCTATGTCCTCATGCATAAGTGGATCTCGTTACATGCATGTGCGTGCGGGTCTGTGCATGGCAGGGAACAGGCTGGGTGTCAGCAGGACTGACGACCTGGGGGGAGGAGTGGGTCTCATAACTAAAGGAATGGATCCCCTGTATTCTGTATTAGCGGGACTTAAACTCTGGCGAGATTCTGAGTGAGCGCTCCTCCTCATTTAAAAAAGTAATGAGAAGTGAAGACCTCCCTGTTGCGATACTTCCTCCCTTTACAGTCTTTCCTTCAGCTGGTTTCCAAAGCTGCTTCATCTATGATACTCTTCTTTAGTGAGAGAGATGCTGGACAGTTTTGTACATTTCCACGGGCCTATGTTTCTGGAAAGTTATCAGAAATGTGTGTATTGTTTATTCAACTCCGATATGTACCTTCTATGGTTCACTTACACTTTCGCTGACACAAAACCCCAGCCAGCTAACCATTAGCACTTTCCCCCCTATTTATTCATCACAGGTATCCTTCCAAAACAGTCTAAATTTCTACCCATGTTTATCTATGTGAGTAGCCAGTAGTAAGACGTCATTTCTTTTCCTGTTTCCTATGCTTAAACCAGCTCTCAGTCTATCTGTAGACCAAAGAGAGTCAACTCAAATTCACTAAATAGGGCTGACCCAGCAAAATTGTACTTAACCCATCTTTGATCTTTAGGAAAGTTTAACTGTTACCCCAGGTTTAAAAATTAAGCTATGTGAGTCAACACTAACACCACAAAGATGAAACAGGCAACAGATTTCTTTTTGAATGAGTTTGCTATTTCGTGGTTAGTTCTGCAAACCAATCACATGAGCTTTAACACTGAGTCACACCAGGATGCCGGACAGTGGATGTTTACATGAAGGTACTCTGGAAGTAAAAATTGAAAACAACTCCCCAGTCTAAACTGACTGCCTCCTGTGTAGGAGCTGTTTCCCCAATGGCCTGGCAAAATGAACTGTAGTTTTGTATAGTAATTCAGAAGATAATTGATTATTTGCCAGTGGTCTGTTTTTGAGTTGCCACGTATTATTATTTTTTTTACCCACTCCAGGGACACACTTTCAATTTCACAGTCTTTTGCACATTGTGGACAGTGGTGTTTAATTTCTTTAAGGAATGCACACACTCTCTTTCTATTATAGTTAAGACTAGTTGCTCTCCAAAGAGCAGGCAGAGAACTTTCTATCCGGGGAGAAAATGTCTACACTCATGTTTGTGTGCTCACTCCATCCATGGTGTCGTGGTTTACAAGCTGGGAAGGGAATTAAGAAAGAGCCTTTTTTCATGTAAGAAAAGAAATCTTTGTAGCTCACATTCTTAGAGGTTCTGTCTGAGGGATGGTAAACATTCCTGAAGATATCGTTCTTTAATTGTTTATGGATTACTTCTCTTTATTTTACTGTGAAAATAAGAGTTTCTAGCAGAGTTAAAGAAAACCTTGTCAGGAAACAGTTGTTTTCCTCCTACAGACTAACATTCCTGCAGGCAATGCAGCAAATTAACCAATATAAATGTTTCCTTCAAAACACAGAAATCTTTTATCTATTTAGGAACAGATCACACAATATAACATGCTGAACTATTTCTATTAAGCCCAAAGATGACAAAAAATTGAAAAGAATAAATCCATTATAAAGAATTCATATCTGCTGCTTTGTGAGCAACCCATAATACACCGTATTGTGCAAACTATAGGAGATGATGACCTAACAATACAGAATGTAGAGAGGGCTTTTGACAACAGAAAAGCATGAGAGAGTATCATTTAATGGAGAGTGAAAAAAAAATGATCCTGGATTCTTTTTCCCCCTTTATTTGTTGTATCACTTTGTAAAATCTCTCTAGGCCTTGCTCTCTTCATCAGAAAAATGAGACCTATGGTTTTATTTTTACAAAGTGCTTTAGGATTTAGGAGAACCCAGAATGCATTATATGATGAGAGCCACCATGGTGCGTGCCACGTGACTGCAGCAGAAAAGGATCTAGGGACCAAAAGCAAAACATGAATCAGCAATGAACACTCATTTCATTTGTTTAAAACCCCAGGATGTGCAAATATATGTCAGAACTGAAGCTGACCCTCTTCCTTTACAATCACACATTACTACATCTGGGTCTGGTTTTGAAACTTGAGTGTAGTAGAAAGAATGTGAACACAGGAAGGAGTAAAGGGCAAAGTCTCTCTCAAGCAAATCCCAAGTCACGAAGAGCTACATGAACTCATGCTGAATCCTCCAAAGGACTAGAGATAGAGGGCACTGGTTTTCTCTTTTCCCTCTTCCTCAGCATCACCCTATGGCCAATAGAGCTATGCACTGAAGAGGCAAGGCAGCAAAGGAGGAGCTGTCTCCTCCAACCGCCCAAAGCTACATGGGTTTTCAGGACCACAGGAGAGTCAGAACTGAGGACAATGTGGGTCGTTATGCTGAGAGAGAGATCAAGATGGTGTACGAGAAGTTAGGAGTTCTAGGTTCCAATGCTTATTCCAACACAAACAAAAGAGCACAGAGAAATGCCACAATCACACAGTTACCTTCTGGCAAAATCAGGACTCGAATTTGGGGTTTGAAAACAAATTCTGATTATTTTTTACACAGCATAGGATTTTCTATAAATTCCCCAACTTGGGAAGTCTAAATCTAAAGTCATTAAAAAAAAAAAAAAAAAGTCCTAAGCACAGTGACACACACACTCTCTGTCTCCCTCTCTCTCTATATGTCACTCAATATACAGTGTATCTATCAAATAAATAGTATTCCCATATGAACCTGTTCTGCTTTCTATACCCTCTTTTTGATTAGTGTCACTCGCTAGTATCCAGAGATAGAAACCCTGGCTTCATCCTCTCTCCTTCATTCCCACTCGGAACCACCTGGCATTCACCTGATTTCTTTCTCCATTTCTGTATTCTTTGCTTCACCCCCAACACGTGTGCATCATTCAGGCCTTTATCTCTTGTCTCACCTCTCCCCTCCTAACTGGTCTCCTTGCCTCTAAGTCCCTCCCCCATACCATTGCTTTAAAAAAGATATCTTTCTAAAATTAAAATGTAAGCATATTTATTACCTGCTTAAAAACTGTCAAAACTCATTAGTTTGCCCACAGGATGAAGTCTAAGCTTCTCAGTAGGAAAAACCAGGCGCTTTCTGCCTCTGGCTGCCTTTCCAGCTCGACTCCCTTCATTCTCCAAGTATCAATACATTCCACGTTTTAGCAAGAAACAGATGCTGGCACACATTTCCCAGTGACTGCTACTGCATACCACTGTGTCCGGGCATATGCTAGCATCTCAGTCTGCAAATTCCCTATTCCTTTCCCATTGTTTCTTGAAAAGTTCCATTCATGTTTTAAAACTCATGTAAATCCTCCCTCCACTGGGATCCCTCCAACTCCATACCTTCCCTTGGAGTTAACCACAATCTTGGTCTAAGCTGCTTCTGTACTTTGGACAGGCTTCCACTGTTGCATTCTTCACACTGTACTGTAATTGTTTATTTGTATGGCTCTCTCCCTCACTAAACTGTGAAACCCTTGAAGGCAAGAATTGCATTTTAATCAACTCTACATCCTTAGCGCAGTGCCTGGAACATGAACGGTGCTCACTATGTGTTTACGACTATCAGCGAATGAACAAACAAGCAAACATTCATTAACTTAACAATTATTTTACTAAATGTCTCACAGAGATCGGAAAAAGAAACAACGACAACAAAACCTCCACAAATAACAAAAAAAAAAAAATAGAAAAATAAGCAAGTTAAATTAACAAAAAAGAAAAAAATCTGATAGAGATAAGAGGTATCCTGAGAATTAAACTGACATGATAGAACGGAAAATGACCAAGTATCCACATTGGTCTGCATGGTTGGAAAAGGCTTCTTCTAACCCCGAATGACAAGAACTGTCTCATACGCTTTGCCAAGAGAACAGCTATTGCCCTGATGATTAGCAGCAGCTGAAACTGAGGGAAAGCGTGTAATCAAGGATAGCTCAGAGGGTTTTAGTTTTAGCAACCAAGTAAACAGTGCTATATACTCTGATAGGAAGCCTGGGAGAGGTGCAAATCTGGGGAGACAAAAGTTATCCATGTGTCTTCTTCAGTTAGTGGATGCCTACAGGACATCTAAGTACAGATGTCCAGGAGGCAGTTAGATTCAGAAATCTGGTGTTTTCAAGGGCATTGTGACCAGAGAAAAATACTTGGGAGCCATCAGCTCCCCTTAAGTTGTTACTTAAAGATACCATGAGGCTGGATGAAATCATGTACAGCAAGTGTGTAGGTTAAGAAGAAGGGCCAAGCCCAGGGAGACACTCTAACATGTAGAGTTCAAACAGAAGAAGAACCAGTAAAGGATACTGAGAAGGATATACTACTAAGCTAGGAAGAAAACCAGGCGATCATGGTCAACCGTAAGAGGAACGTGTACGAAAAAGGAGGCAGTGGTCAACTTTGCTGACCTCTGCTGAAAGGTCAAGTAAGGTAAATATTTAATTAGCAATATCCAAGGACACTGGTAGCTAAATGAACACTCTTAGAGACAGGAATGAAACCTTATCTGAGTAGGATCTCAGCTTTTCATAATAAACCATAGAACAATATCATGCAGTGATTAATAAAAACACTTTTTTCTATTTCTAGTTAAAGCAAGGCTTAAAACTGAGTAAAACTTAGATGAGATTTAGAATTGATTTCAGGAAGAAATTCCTAGCAGCAGAGTTAACAAACCTCCTATCACATATTTAAAAGAAAGGAAAGGCATTTGTTGTACTAATCAATTTAACCACTCCTTTTATTTATCTGTATTTCTAAACTGAAAAAACAGTTGATCAAAAAACACTTGAAATATGATTATCATTTTTCTCACATTTGGGGACAAAGTCTCTTATAAATCAGTACACCTTTAATAACAACTAAGCATTCACTTCTGCTTTTAGAAACCAAGAAATAAGGGCAATTACTATGTGCACGAATTTCCAACTGTAATACATTTATGGGTTGAAAAAGAAAATTCATTTTAAAATTTGTAGATGGAGGATAAAATGAAATGGCACATTCTACAATCAAAGCGTCAGTCATAGCAAGGCTGAATAAGACTACTTCCTGGTATGGATTCTACATCTTAAGTTATTCTCACAGCTTTCTTCCAGAGAGGTGACAAAGATTTCGCAAGTTATAATCTGTTGAGCAGACTCTCAAAGAAACAAAACTAATGTACATCAAGGTGTCAGCCCCTGCTTCCCTAGTGACAAAACCGTTCTCTTCTAATTGCTGAGGACTTCCGTGATTAAAAATGGTTATCCTTATAACACTGACATGTATGATTTAATAAAAGAAAACAAATTCCCACTCATAACCTTCTAGTGTTTGTTGGAGGAAGTACTGATACCTACTTTTACAGGGAGCAAAGGATGTTCAAACAGTTTGAACATTAATGGAATGTCGAAGTAAAAACAATAACTATTATCACAAGACTTATGTTCTTTTATTAGACAGAAAAAGATGTGCAAAAAGGTAATTTTGATGGACAGAAAAGCTGGGCTTTAGCAAAAATACAGTGATCTGCTTGGGTGCACTACGATAATTTTATAATGATCTTAAAATAAATATGACCCCTTTTAAATTTTAGCTGCCACAAGGCATTATGTCAAATATTAAAATGACGCACATAATGTCAGCTGGCAACTTTAGTTAGAATAACAGTAAGATGGCTTTTTAAAACAGGTACTGATTGTTTAGAAGCAAACAAAACAAAAACAAAACCCATAAAAACAAGTTCCTTAGCTGCACAAAATAACTACCTAATTCAAGCTGGTGGCAGATATATAGCATAATGATGCCGTCATGAATGTTTATCTCTTATGAATGAAGTATTTTCAGTCACTCATATCTTCCTCGAAATACACTGAACACCTGATATATATGCACCATACAGTAAAATGAATTTGGAAAAGAGGAAAGACTTTTGGCCTTTATGACAAGACTGTCATCTATAGTACAGTTTATTTTTTGGAGAAAGAATGCTATTGGTTTATTTTAGGAGCATGATTGGTTCATCAATAATATGTAACCAACCGTAACATC
Organism: Hippopotamus amphibius kiboko; assembly: GCF_030028045.1. NCBI lineage: Eukaryota > Metazoa > Chordata > Mammalia > Artiodactyla > Hippopotamidae > Hippopotamus > Hippopotamus amphibius. The sequence continues at coordinate 138,814,995 of NC_080193.1, forward strand.
AACATCAGACTGGAATAGGAACTGCTAGATCACATGATGACTCACATTATCTACCCAGCTGGCATGACTTGGCAAAGAGTATCTCACAGGATATCACACCAGTCTGTGATCTCCTGGAGATGCAACGTGCCCCTTCTCTGTGAGTGAAGGCGTGGCATGTAAACTCTAACTGCCATCACTCATTTTTCTACACCTTAGCCACTGGCAGCTATTCCATGTGTAGCACAGTGGAGGGTTTATGAATACGAGACTGCAAAAAAAAAAAAAAAAAAGGCAGACCAAAGGGAATCAACCTCCACAGCATACTAACCATTTAAAGCAGTTGAAGGGATCACGCATGTTGGAGGTGTCATGTAAGATACAGGGCAGTGCTATCACATGCAGTACATACTACAGACAATAACAAACCAAACACACAGAAAGGGAACTTATGACCATGCATACCTCCCAAACAAGCACTTAGTGTCGGCCGTAGTCTGAACTCAGAGCTCTATATGGTTATACCTCCTGACAAACTGTCCTATTGTTTGTCTCATGATTTAAGAACAGGTTGATAACTTATAGCTGTATACACAGTTACCTCTCACCTGTCTACGTATCAGGGTCAACGTATCAGCAACTAAAAGGTAACCACCAAAACGGGCCATGCAGTATTGAAAAATGAGCACCCATGAGCATTTTCAGGACAGCAACCAAGAATCAAAATCTCATGTATCGAATTTTTTCTGTAGATTTTTATAACTGGAGAGGATTTTCACTGTATTTTAAGCACCAATCAATGTAAGTACTATATAACATCAAAGAATTACTCACAGCTCTGATTCACATTAAAAAGCATAGGCTGATGTCAAGTCACAAAATAGGTGAGTGTTAATATGACAAGGATATGAAACATGCATATATGCATATAATTCTGAAGTTTTCATCATTACTTCTCTCAGATAAATTTAGAAGAATTTCTTCATAACTCTATGAGTCACTGGCCAACTCATTACAATAATATAATCAATATATTATTGAGATAGAAATATCCTGGCAATATGGCAAGACTCGAGAAATGCCAGTGTCTAAATTAATGTCAAAGTATTACACATCCGTCATAAATGGCTAACAAAGAGGTTCCAAGTCATCTGTGTTACAGAGATAATTGTTTCACTCAGAAGTTCCTTAAGATCTATTGTGTTATTTCCCAGGTTGAGCTATCTCCCTCTCTCCTTTCTTTCCCTTCACTCTTCAATCATAATGTAGAATTAAAAAAAAAAAATTTGAAATAAGTTATTTCAACGGTTCTAATGTAACTTTTTTTTTTAATTCCACATGATTAGTTTTGTTAAAGATGAGAATCCTTAATCTGCTTGACAAGATTTGTTATGGAAATTTTCCATATCTATGGTTCTGTGATAACCTTCAGAAAACTAAGATACTAAAGCAGGAGCTTGGGACACATGTTTATAGGATGATGTGTCCCTACTAAGAATCTGTAAGAAAGGCTTGTATGCCTTAGTTACATTTTCAAGTGTATATCCTATTTCTCCTCTAATTAGACTGTAAGCTCCTAGAGGGATTTAGTAAGTGTCTTACACACAATAGGTGCCTCACAAGTATTTGGATTCATTTATTGAAGAAGTGTCCATATATGACCTCATGGAAATTCAAGGGAAAATCCTCTTTGTGAAAAAGTGCTGCAGTCATTGTTTCGTTTCCATGCTTCTGCCAGCAAAACAAAACAACAAGAACAAAACAACAACAAAGAGCAATGATGATGTGTACAGTGAAGTTTAAACTCCTCCATTATTCATAGAGTCAAATAATTATACAGCTTGTCTCTTGGGTGCGGACCCTTCAGTTCAGTATCTTCTTTGTACCAACCACATATTTTAAGGAAACTGTAACTTGTTTAATTAGCTGTTTTATCCTCTCCCGCTTTACACATCTCCTTGGCTATGATATTTATTCTACCTTAATTTCTATAAACTGTGATTTCTGTATCTTTCTAAAGAGGAAAAAAATATATAACGAAGTACAATAGGGGACCATGAAATTATAATTTACATTATTGATGTATTTTTAATGCCAACGCATAACTGCTTAGAATTTCTGGCTAGAACATATGTGTGGGAGGACAGCAACTAAGTAGCTTATGATAGGGGAAGATTATTCAAAATGAAATGACGTCCCTTATTTAGAAGAGATGCAGGTAGGCAGTGTCAGAATTAACTTGCCCTAAATATGGAGCCATGCAACTGGATCTGCAAAATGTAAATAAACATCTACCTTGGGATACGGGATTCACTTAAGGATGTCTTCAAACAGAAATGTACTTGTGAGACACTGGGTCCCCAAGGGGAGACAGCTATAGAAACAGACTTCATTTCTACTGTTTCCTGTAGTAAGTTGAATCTGACAGCTGATTCTCCTCTGGACAAGGGGAATTTTTAAGCCCAGAATATAAACATAGTCCATTTCTTTGTCCTCATCTTATCCTAGATGGTGCTTCTCCCAAAGATTCCAGTGAATGAACTTACGTTCAGTGAACTCTCCAAGATTACTATGCCTTTCCCAAGGGGAAGAGATGTTCAAAAATTACACTGCCAATTACATGTACTAGTTTCATGAAAGCCTGCATTTAATTGCCTGGGATTTATAACAGATCTAGTAACAAAGCCACACTGCCATAAGTTATCCCAGCCTGCAAAGAGGAAACAGAAGCTCAGACAGGTTTAACCTATACACTCTTTGGGGCAGGGATGGTGTTCACTGTTCTTCAGTGTATTTTCATGGCCCTGCAACAGTGTAGTGTAGTGGCAATAATATAGTACAGCAATTAAGAACTTGGAGTCTGGAGTCAGATAGAACTGCCTTGGAGCACAAGTGCCTGGTGCTAGCAATTACTTGGTGGGTGACCATGGAAACGTTGTTTTACCATATCCGAGCCTCAGTTTCTTCACCTGTTAAAATGGAGATGATGATAGTATCTATCTTATAAAGTGTTGGATAATTAAATGAAGAAATACATGTAATGTGATTAAATAGTGTCTGCTCACACAGCTAAAACTTAATATATCAATGTTATTAATAATATTCTCATTATTATTGTCTGGCACACAGGAGGTATTTGATATTATATGGAATGAATGGATGAATGCAGCTATTAAGCACCAAACTGGAATCCTGATTTTTCTCACTTCCCTCTCAATTCCTGCCTCCCTTAAGTCATACTGTATGTGTAAATGGAAGTGTCCAATATGGTAACCACTAGCAAAAAGTGTCTACTGAGCACTTGAAGTATGGTTAGGGCAAATGAGGAGCTGAGTCTTTATTTTATTTTGCTAGTTGTATTTAAATAGCCACATGTGACCAGTGGCTATAGTATAGAACAGTGCAGGAGATAATCCTTCTCTTTTAAACAAATTTCCCACATTTGCTTTTACTTTTATCAAGTTATTTTGATATTAAATCAACTTTTTATTTTAAAAAATTATTTCTCTAAATTAATTCTCTCTATAATTCCAGCCTGTTTCCTTTTGTCTTCTATTCAGTGACATATTTGTGAACACCTTTCATCAAACGGGAAACAATTTTCAGAATCCCACACCACACTGTTCTCTTTGTTAAGCCAGATAAGTTTAACTCAGACATTTTATCTTCCCTTGTCTTCTTTTATTTTTCCTGTTCATTTCTATACTTCTCATTTTTCTAGATATGTGAAGCCAAAATAAGATGTAACATGTACTGAATAAGGTTTACGTGTGGGGAGGAGGGAGGGAGAACTGGCTGATTTTTTTACATTTTAGATTTAGAGAAAAGTTGCAAACACAGTACAGAGTCTACCCCATACCTAGTTTTTTATATTGTTAGTATCTTACATTAGTTTAGTATGGTAGATTTGTCACAACCAATGAACCAATATCGCTACAGTATAATCAACTAAAGTACATATTTCACTCAGGTTTCTTTAGTTTTTACCCAATGTTCCTTTTCTGTCCCAGAATCACATTCAGAATACCATATTGCTTTTAGTCTTCATGTCTTCTTAAGCTCCTCTAGACTGTGAGAGCTTTTCGCACTTCCTTTTTTTTTTTTTAATTGTAGTATAATTGCCTTACAATGTTGTGTTGGTTTCTGCTGTATACTGAAGTGAATCAGCTATATGTATACATATACTCCCTCCCTCCCACCACCCCCCAACTGACCACTAGGTCACTATAGAGCACTGAGCTGAGCTCCCTGTGCTATACAGCAGGTTCCCACTAGCTATCTGTTTTACACATGGTAGTGTATTTATGTCAAACCTGATCTCCCAATTCATCCCACCCTCTCCTTCCCGCCATGTACACACGCCCATTCTCTACATCTTCATTTCTATTCCTGCCCTGGAAATAGGTTCAACTGTGCTATTTTTCTAGATTCCACATATATGCATTAATATATGATATTTGTTTTTCTCTTTCTGACTTACTTCACTCTGTATGACAGACTCTAGGTCCATCCACGCTTTCTTGTTAACTGATGATTAATTAGAATCACTGTGGTGGAGCAAATTTATGATTGAATGCCAATAGTCGAGAAAATAAGTATAAAATTAATTTCAAGATCAAAGAGAGAGTACTTCACCCAAGTCTGGTGAGCATACCTCGACAGAGATCTTTACAGATAACACCAGTCACCATGGACCGTGGAAGATGTCCTTGGTATACTTTCCTAAATGCAAGTAAATCACAGCTAACGACTTGTAGGATGCTGGCGACTCCCTAGTGAGTAGAATTCAACCTAACAATAAGACAAAATTTTATGTCCAGCTCATTGATGACATCACGTGAGATTTAAGATACCATCCTATTTTATCCCAACTCACCATCTACCCCTACACATAATACATGGCCTGTCATTTTTACCATGAAAGGAAACTGAATTTGTCTGGAATAATTTGTTCTTCAAAAATTAATCTGTGCATTTTGCCAAAGAGGATATATGAATGGCAACTAAGCACACAAAAAGATGTTCGACATCATTAGTCATGAAGAAAAAGCAAATTAAAACCTCAGTTACCATTACATATTCACTGAAATGACTACTGGCAATACTATTGCTACTATTGCTAAATGATTACTACTATTACTGGCAATATTTTGTATTGGTAATATGGTACAAATGGAACCTTCACACATTGTTGATGGGAATAAAAAAAAGGTACAGCAAAAAAACCCGAAACAAACAAACAAAAAACAAGAAACAAAACAAAACAAAACAAAACTAGTCTGTGACTACTTAGTAATTTGTGTTATTCTATACCATTGCAAATAATAATTCAATAACTATGCTAGTATATTCTTATACATTGAAGTTAAACACTGAGCCTTCACAAAACACTGGGTATATATAAACACATTATCTCAAGCATATACATGATAAAGAGAGAATATATTTTAATGGAAAGAGGGAGGAATGGCTTTAAAATTCTTACAGACAGTGTCACCCACCCTGTGATCTCCTTATAATTTACAAAATCGGTGACTGGCTCTTGGATAAAGACTGGGAGCTATAAAAGAGTGTTAGAATGTATACTGTTTGAGCTAACTTGTGGATCCTACTTTTTAAAATGTACCAGTTTCAGTCTAACCTACTCCCTTCCTGATAATAGTCTAACCTACTCCCTTCCTGATAATAGTCTAACTTGCTACCCTCTTATAATAGTTTTATCTTTTTAAACCAACATTTCCGTGTTATTGGGTGTGCACATGAGAAGTAAGGTGTTTAAAGGTTCAATTTTCCTTGGTTCCTTGCTTTTACTGCACATAATTTAAGGCTATTTCCCCACCCCTCTTAAAATGTCTCTTTGCTTCAGTTTCTCAGAACTTGTCCTTAACAAAAAGATAGTATCTGTCCTGTATTATCTGTCTCAATTTCGACATTCACTAAAAGTTCCAACGTGCCATTTTTTTAAAACAACTTATGTTTTAGAAACTTTGAATGACAGAGCTTAAGAACTGAAATCAACTTCTACATTGTCTGGTATATGCCCTTCATTTGACACAAGAGAAATCTGAGACCTAATACCTGGGAAAGATCACAAAGTTTGTCAGCAGAAGAATCAATTCCAGGTCCTAGATATCCTAAGTCTAAAGTGTAGAATGAAAAAAATAAGTAAACAAATAAAGAGTAGAATGATTCCACTATACTACATGGCCTCTTTATTTCATCGAAAGCAAGTTTCTCCAAAGGGAATTAGTTCCTAAAGTGCTAAGAGCACTTTTCTAAAATGGTCTGACTTTTGAGACCAAGTATGGACTCTATAGGCATAAAAATATGGCAGTAGTGAATATACCTATTAAAATGTGTGGTATGTCTCTAAAATTAAGGTACAAGAGTCTCCTTCCACATCCTATTTGACTCCTCTTGTCCCTCTACCCAGTCTTTCCATCCTCTTGGAGGTTTTGCTGTCTATATTTTATAGCTGTGGTAATGGCTCCACACACCCAGCACAAGGCCTCACTTCCTCACTGCCGCCAACTACCTCTGGACTCCCGTTCTGGGGTGGATTTAGTTCTCCTTAGCAACAGGTAACAAGTCTGGAAGAACAGTCAAGGGAGCAGGCTGACACCACCACAAGCCCAATCTCATCTTCCATCATCCCTCACACTGCAAGCATGGAACTGACTTGCTCTTCCGACGTTGTCATCTTCTTTCATGCGTCCGTGCCTTGGCACATGCTTACGGCTACACATTCTCATTTCACCTTACACTCTATCACTCAGCAACTGCCCATATGTTCTTCAAATTCAGATAAATCATCACCTCTCTGTGCTTTCTCCAACTTCTCCCTTTCCAGAGTAAGATGTACCCTCTGTTGGTTCCCACAGCGCATTGCATGTAACTCAATTATGGTACTTGTTATTTTATAGAGTAAAACTCTACCTAACTAGATATCTCCCCCACTAGACTTTGAGCTCCCTAGCAGCAAGAAACATGCCTTATTGGTTCTGGTGTTCCTAGCAGGCTGCCTAGTAGAGAACTTCTGTGTGTTGTAAGAGTAACATGATATTTGAATACATACCTGGCACCAGGCACCATGCCAAGCTACCCACAGGAATTATCTATTCCTCACAATGAATTTAAGCAATACTGCTGGTATTATGACCACTTTACAGATTGTAAAATTGACATCTGGAGAAGGTAAACAATGTGCCAATGCGCAAACATCAATTAAGCGCAAGAGCTCAAATACGAGTCCATTTTCTTAAGTATTTTGTTGCTTCTCTGAGGGAGTCAATAAATAGTTGTTGAATACACTAGTGCACGAATGTCAGTGAATGAATAAAAAGAATACTGTATTAAAGCAAATAATACCAAGAATTCTAAATGCTTGAGCGTCTTGTCATGGAATCTCACTGGACAGACTGCAGTGTTCTGAGAAAGAAGATGGACATTTAGTGGGAAGGTCATCAAAGTGTAAATCTGTAAGGGACACAACATGCATTTGAATACTTTTACAGGGAAAAGGACAGAATCACTTTTCCTACTGGCTTATGAAGAACTCTGTGGAGAATGCTAGAATGACCGCTGTGAAGAAAAGGGCCTGAAACCAATCCAGGAACACTCTTTTCTTCAAAAGAAAATTCTAGCTGACCCAGCCAGAAATGTGGCTTTGAACAAGGAAGGCAACTGTGAGCAGCTTACACTGGATTGGACACTTCCCAATTTTTTCCCATGAAGCTACGGTTTGGCCTTGCTTTTAGGGGCTAGTCTGTTAAGTGACCAAGACTGTGAGTACTTAGAGACCTCGGGAAAAAAAATTCCTGGCAGACAATAAATTATTTCATCTACTTTCTTTTCCTGTTGCAATCTTTTGCTTAAAAAGAGAGCGAGAGAGAGGTCAAAATGAAAAGAATGTGAGTTTATTTTAATGGGAAAGGCATTTTGTGGATATAAAAATTCCATTTGTTCCATTCCTTAAGAAAAAGGGCATTTCTTACACTGAGTAAAAATTCAAACTTCATATTTTGGGATATTTGATTCTAGTGGGTTTTAATTACGATTAGTAGGGGCATAAAAACTAGGGTATAGCTTCAGGGCAATCCAGCAAGCCCACCCAACAAGTGTGTGTTATGCTCTGACTATGCTGGAGGGGACGGGAAAGGGGTACATGGCAAGGATCTGTTCTTCAAGGCACAGATGTGCTTCTTGTTACAGAGAAGAGGAGACACATCCAGAAGATGATTAGGGAAGAAGGAGCATTTAAAAAGGCTAAAATATAACCCAATAAGTTACTTTTACACAAATCATGGGTGTAGGGAAAGACTCAGGCAGAAGTAGGATGAGATACACCTTGAAGGATTGCTTTTATATGTGAAAAGGAGATTAAAAAAAAAAAGATGTTCTTATTGTAATGGCATGAACAGAAACAGAGAAGTGCAAAATAGCATTCATTCAAGTGTTCATTCAACAAGAATTTGCCAAACACCTGTGTCGAGAGCTAGTATGACGACGCCTCTTCTAATTTTCCAGAGTGGAGAGAGCACACTAGCTGGAACAAGGGGCAGATGTTAGCTATATGACTTTGGTTGAGTCACTTTACCTCTCTGAGCCTTCCCTTCCTGTCGTGCGAAAAGAGAGGATCAGCCTTCATGATTTTCAAATTGTTGTTTTTTTCCTCTTAGCAGTGAAACTCTTTTTGGCTCTAATGACATCTTAAGCCTAACCCAAATATATTACAAAACCAGAATGGCCCTGTTCTAGCTGCATCAAGAGCTGGGGTTGAGGGAAAGTTGAACCCCAATATGCCTCTTGTTCAGCATCTCCCTCTTCTTCTCCCTCCCCAGTGCCTGCCCCAAGCCTCCCCTGCAGAATCCCAGGACTACAAGAGAAAACGGTTTTACAACGCATCTCGCTAATCTTTCAATTCCCTCCCAATTGTAAAGTGTTGCAATAGGAAATTATAGGATTCGTTCTTTAAATAGTTTGGTTAGAAAGGATCCTGGATTTCAAGATGCCAAAGCAGTGTAAGGTCTTAAGTAAAGTGACAAAACTATTGTTTGAAAGTGTCTGGTAATGCATTTAGGAGGGACTGGATGAAGAAAACTAGATATTAAGCTATAAAGGCCTTGGCTAGGGGATGGTAAGGGTCAAACCAATACAGCTAAGGGAGAATCTGCAGAACTTGGTAAGATTAAATAAGGATGAAGGAGACAAAGAAGGAGTCAAAAATAGCATTCCAGTTTATAAATCCAATATGGTACTACAGATAGATATGGGGACGTGGATCTCAAACTTGGTGCGCGTTGGAATTGCCTGGAGAGCTTTAAAAAATACTGATAACTGGTTCTCACCCCTAGAGAGTCTGAATTAATTGGTTAGGGGTGCAATCTGGGCTTTGGGATTCTAAAGTTCCCCAGGTAATTCTACTACGCAGTCAACGTTGAGAACCGGTGAATTAGAAGGACAGGGAGTTATGGAAGGCCTGGAGAACATGCTTTAATGAACTATCTACTGTTATTTTTATAGTCCAGCTAATTTTTTTTAATTAAAATTGACTTCTGTTCCCAATCGTCTTTGTGTAATATTAAATACTAACCATATAACTACAGAGTTATATCCAATATCACTTTTTTCCTATATTACTCTGTCAACACATCTCTATGGTATTTCCAAGGACACCAGTCTGTGTTTTTCCAATGTTAAAAATCAATGAAAAAAATTTCCACTAACAAGAAATGTGCATGTGTCTATATGTGTGTAAATGCTATCACTTCAAGAGTTTTCCTTTACAACAGATGGTTGTTACAGGATCATAACGATGGCTATCCAAAAACTGTCTTTCCTTAACATACATGTACATACACACACACAGACAGAATGCAGAGACCTATAAACATCATACTACTCAGGCATTCTTATCTTGAAATACTACTTAGTCTCTATAAGGGTATTATTAAAAGTCAAAAAAGTTCAGCCTTTACTTTGCCTAAACATAGTAAGGCAAGATAAATGAAATGTTATGTCACAGCAATCCCTAATATTTGCAAAGCCTTTCTGAGTTTTTAAAAAACCCTTCTACAAACATTATCCAGATGGATACTAACAATATTTCTATTATTAAATCATGACAGATACTATAATTTTCTTTTTCTAGATGAGGAAATGGAGGCCCAGAAGTTAGGTAAAATGCCCGAGTCCCAGTGGTAGAATTTAAACCCATTAACCCCCAAGTCTTTCCTTTTCTAGTTCAGTTCTCTATAGTTTCTCTCAAGCAAACACTCTAGTTATCAGGTGCACACCTTGATCTAAGCACTAAGAGGGAGAGACTGATGGTTCATCCACTCAAAGTGGTCTCTCTTTCCTCTGTGTCTCACTGGACTTTATCAGTACCATCTAATAAAAACATTTTTTTCTACTTTGTTAGAGTTACACATATGCTTATTTTCATTACTCTACTATAAGCTTCTTGAAGGTTGGGTCCACGTAAGATTGTAAGAGTCATATTTCCTATCTCCAAAGCACCTAACACACTTTCATGTTCTTAATCAGGCATGGGAATTTCTTCTCTATTGTTATATCACCTTTTACCTAATTTGCTAGTCTTTTAGTTCAGAATCAGAAATATCATTTTTCAAGTTAATTTATATTCTTTATTCTACCCTCTTGTGATGCATGCAGAACCTGTCTGCTAGCTTCTATACGGCAAACAACTCTTCAAATAAGGAAAAACTATTACCAAATCTTCCCTGAAGCATTTCTTCCTATTGCCAAGCCAAGTTTTCCCAATTTCATTAAAAATTTAAAACAGCAAAAGTTTTCCAAGATCATTTACTTTCTTTGACAACATCCTCTAGATAAAATTCATGTTTGGCATAGACACTCCAGGACTAAAAACATGACTTCAAAAGTGACATGATTCATGTAGAGTTCAGAGCAAGTACTACCTTCCTTGGTAGGGATCTATGATTTCAGATTAAAGTTATGTTAGCTTTCACAACCATCAAGACTCATCAATAGGAAGGCTGAGCCTGCATTTCTTCTAGGTCAATATTAATGATCCAACAGTATCATTATCTGAAGTAAGTGAAAGAATAATTTGTATATCTGAGCTCTTCAGATAGTTTTTCCTGAGACATGAAATGCTACTGAACAGATAACTGGGACGCCAAACCAGGGTACGCTTCCCGACAGTCTGGGATTCATTGCGACTGCTGAAGGAGAACATCACTCTCCCAGCAATGGGTTTGTAGAAATGAGTTAAAGACACACAGTCTAAATTACCAAGTAAAGAGCATCATGAAAACACATGAAGAAAAAAAATACTCTCTCTCTTTTTTTTTTTTGTAAGCAGCTTTATAGGAAAAAAAATCACGTAAAATTTATCAAGGACACAAAACTATTTGAGAGAGTTATCAAGTTTGGACTTTTTCAATTTGGCATTAAGCCTCATAACAACTTGTCAATTGATATGTCCAAAGAGATTATTAAAACAGTGCAAAAGCAATGACTGAGAAATAGCATCACAACATTTTTAAGTGGTGGAAATTCCAGCAAGTTATCTTTGAGGTTCGGAACAGATTTCAATTCTCATTCCCTCAATTACCAAAAATTAGGGGGTATCCATGCCCTACTACTCCTAACTTATCCTGACATAAACAGAAGGAAGATGAATTTCAAATTACCTCTACTCATGACAGTTTTATCCTAGACAAAGTTCCTGCCACAAAACAGAGGGTGAAGGACTTCTAGAAGAGCTGTAATTGCCATGATGTTGATTAAATGTACACTTAACGCAGGGAAAGCTTTCCTGTGGCATGGCAGAGCAGTCTTTGTAGTGCTATTAAAAAACCCTTCAGGTACCATCTTCTCAAAGTGGTACTTCTATGAGCACTGCAACAACACACCTGAAGTTTCATTGGTATGTAAAAAGCAGGCTGGAAATGAAAAGCAGTGAGAAATGCAGGTGATACTGCCTTATACACACTATGCATCGCACACAGACTTCTAGTTATGGACTACACAAGAAAACCAGGCTTATTTGATAGCTACAACTCTTTTGAAGCTAAATATTCTTCATTTCTTTTAATCAGTTTTCATCTTCATTTACTAGGCTTGGCTCCAACTGACATGTAACTATTTTCCCAAATCGTGTGTGTGTGTGTGTGTGTGTGTGTGTGTGTGTTATGGGATAAGTGTTGCCAACATTACAGATAATCAGAAGAAGGTGGCATGGGACATAACGTACTTCCTAAGCAGGAAGGACAAATGCACTTTGAAGGGCAGAATATGTATTTGCAATTTGTTGAATAAGTTTTGGAAAATTTATAATTTAAAATCATCAGTCATTCCTTAACAGTTACACATTTCATATCCTGATGTGTATGAGACTGTATACACACACACACACACACACACACACACACACACACACAAACACACACAGAGCTAGATGCTTCCAGAGAGATCCTCTGGTGAAGAAAAATGGGATTACCAAAATGGTAGACAAGATTTAAGTCAGGATTCTCAGAGGCATTTGGGAAGTTTAGAAGAGAAAGAAAGAGAATGGTATTCAGAACAATGAAAACTATGTCAGAAGTTCTCCAAGCCCTCTTCCCTGCCCTCCAAGCCCACCCTAGATTCTCTAGATATAATACTGAAAGGGCAGTACCTAAACACTGTAAACCAGTGTCAGGCTTAGCTAGCCAGACAAACAAAAACCTCCTTCTGTTAGACCAGCTGTGTAGGAATGGCAGCTGCAAGCTAAACCACTAGTCTTTGCTGGTTTAGAGAGCAGGACACGCTGTCAATTGACACTTGCCTTTAACAATCTGTACACAGTCAGGTCATCTGACCCCCAAGCCTCATACACAGCTTAGTAAACTGTATTGCTCCCCAAAGAATAATTTATCTTTTCAGAGTGCTAGACTTCACTCCAAAATGAGGTAACTGAGAGTGGTCAACTGACTTCACATCAAAGCACTACTCTTTGAGAAAGAGAGTCAAGAATAGAGAATCTAGTCACAAAAGCAATTAGTTTACACTTTTTTCCACTTACCATTTGATTAACTACCTGTCTACCTAGGGAACAAGATGTTTTGCACTGAGACTAACAATGCAAACTTAAAATGTAGCAGTATATTATGTCTTTATTCATTACATGCTAACTAGTTTTTCATGACTGTTTTAGTAGTAATTCTCTTTTTGAAGTAGAAATAAAAAGTGAAGAATAACATGTAGACTTCAATCAAGGCTAGGGAGTCCTCACAAATCTTTGGTCAGGAAGACCGACATGCCTAACCAAAAGACCACAAAGAGACATCATCCCAGACGGGTAAGTTAGGAGTTAGTGCACAAATGCTTTAGAAAGTCAGGTATTAACCCACTTAGTGAAAACTGCATAATGTACCAATTATATTTTATAAAATAAATGTTCAAGAAATCCCCCCGGATTCATCTCATGTATTAGTCTTCATTAATGAAACCTGTCAGAAAATATTTGAGCGTACGCCTCCACTTTATCGAGAGGATATTTACACAGCATTCACTCTCCCTGAAGTGAAGCATTCTAAAAACCAATGTCTTTATGCCCATACCTGCTTATAAAAGATGCTTCCTGTGAAAGAGCCAGGAGATCAATCACCAATGAAGAATCCAATGATACCTACTGTGTGCGTAACATGTGGGAACTTGGTAATAAAAGACAGGGTCCTAGGTCTGGCATAGAGGTTGTAAAACAGTAAACAAAAATAAGCCATAATACAACTGAGAATTCAATTGAATATTACAGATAAAGTGGTAAAAAAAAAATTGGAACTGAAAGAGGTTGGAGCCTAAAACAGTTACACATAAGATGACACTTGATACTAGCTATAGAGAATGAAGAGGATTTGGATGCATAAACAAAGGCCAAAATGGAGAAATATGTGCATGTATAGCTAGGGGAGGGTAATTTTTAAAAAATCCCTGCTTAGAATAGAAGGTGAGACCATGCTATTGCAGCCTTAGAAGTAAGGAGGAATTCAGACATAGTGCAGTGAAAGTTGGGAGCTTCAGAAAGCTGCTTGACAAAGAGGCAGACATGGTGAAGACAGCACTCACCTGACTGCTCAGTCAGGTAAGATAAAGCGGGTGGGAGGAAGGAGAACCTACAGGCAGAGCTGACAGCTCCCAGAATCTTCTTCTGTTTGACCAAACAGGAGAGCAAATATTAGGAAATTTATGTTCATGTTTTCAGAAAAGGACAAGCAAGTCTAACAATTATTGCTGAAGAGAGAAGCAGAGAAAGCAAGTAGCCTAGCAAATGAGTGATACAACAGTGAGATTATGAGATGCTGGAAAGAAATCTTAGCTCTGGCATCAAGCCTTTCAAATGTAACACAGCAGAGACAACGCTCTAGTTTTGTTCATCCAACTCAACTCGATGTTCATCCCTTCATATCTGGTTTTATGAGTCCCACATATGTGTCTTGGTCTCATATACAGCTTAAATTTCCATACCATATAAATTCTCGGTATTATGGATTTTCATTATACCTATGCCTGTTTGTATGCTTGGTTCACTCTGACAATCAGAAAAAAAGGATTTTTAGTAAAAGAAGGGAAACATATGGCTAACTAATACAGAAAGGGATCAAACAATACCACAAAATGGAAATGATCAACCTTTTTTAAAAACAACAGAGAATTTCAATCGACTGGTGTTCAAGTATTGAGTCACTCTGAATTACACAGAGCCTTGACCAATATTTATTGCTACATGTTTTGGAAGCAATTTCCATTTTGATGGGTTGCTTCAAATGTGGTATTCTGAAGCAGTTAGGTAACATAAAAATATAGGATCAAGATTATGTCTGTCAGATGAAAAATACAGCATTTATGCAGCATTATATAATCCATTCGCTGGTTTATGAGCCCAAGGTCCCCATGGGAGTGTCACAAACCCACATAATATGCTCCAGGGTTAGATTCTGCATTTGAGAATACAAATGAGAAGGAAATACTTTCTAAAACCACAAGTGTAACTACAATACTTGTATCTGGTACTATAAAGTAAGTCCAAAATTACAAATAAGTTCAAATTGGCGGCTTAAGGTGTCCTCAGTTTGGATGACCCAGACATTAAAATACATGCACTTTTTCTCCAGTATGTTACTACCCCTCAATTGTTAAGATACATAGCACATAAATCAGATGGCCAAATTGGGCCTATGAAAGAACAGTTACCAATGATTCAATGTCAAGGAAGGCTACTGCAGTGTTCCCCAAGGATAAGGCCAGTATTTCTTAAACACTCCAGTTAACTGCCTTCAATAAAGAAAGAACACATGATACTTAATTTCAAAGATGACATCACATCAGGGATAGCTGGTGCGGCTAACGTAGGAATGGACATAAGTGGAATTCCAAACAAAAGGTTATATCATGGACATAAATTTGAAAATTAAATAAAGGACTGAGATAAGATTACACATTTATGAAAGAAAAAATACAATGGAACAATCTCTAGCAACAGAAACAAATGTATAAAACAACTGTAGGGCCTGAAAAGAACCAAAAACTAACCCTAATTTGGTATGGAATCATTTTTAAAAAGTGTATCTAACCTGGATAAATGTATATAACATATAAAATATAATAAAGCAGTTATGTAATTCTTTGGTATTTGATATGATTATTAATAATACCAGTTCTTCCAAGGGGAAAACATACAGAAAAAATTTGAAAGTGAAGTAAAAGCTGAAGTCTGGTTCAAGAGTTTTGAATATATAAACGATTATTTTGTACATATCTAGTTGCTTTACATTCTAAAGAAGGAAGAACAAAAAGAAAATAGTTCATGTTACAAAGACAGTTTTATAAAATTTTAAAGTTATTGAAATGGGTGACAAAAGTTAAAATTCTTTTGAGTTCATACTAGGCCTTACCCCAATCTATGATTTTTAAAACTGTACACTCAGTCTAGACTAAGACTGAAGATTTCATTAGGCAATATTAGGAATTGACTTACAACTCCTGACATTTTCCAACATGCTTCTGGGTAAATTATCAACCCAAATTGGCTTTCAGTCTTTTGCTTAGAGTCAGGACCACAGAATTCAAAAATAAACTTTTTCCCAAAGGAAATGCACCACTGACCATTGACCACAGACCACAGAATTAGGAATACTATGCACGTTGTTTTTAATATAACACTAAATTCATCTTTCAAATTGACGGGGTTTCTAGAGGTCACCAACTGACAGGCCATGTACAAAACGCAGACTCTACAGTGTTTGTAAAATCTAACAATTTTTAAAAATTTATATGAAATCTACATAAAATGGAATCTCTGGTATATCAAGAAAAGGAAGGAAAAGAAAAGAAAGGGAAAAAAACCTGGCAATGCTGTGCCTTTATTTTCCCAAGTCGACAATCTGCCAGTGCTCAGTGGTGCCACAGAAGGAACGAGCTTGCTATCTGTCCTCCTGCATTAATTTCTAACCAATCTGGTCCTAGGAAGCATCTGAGTTTGCTGTCCCTGGTTTATAAGTGTGGACACTTTCTCACTTTGCTGCAGGGTGGGACCTATTTTAAACAGTGACTTCAGTATGCTTAGCATATAGTGCAGCACAGTAGTTAATCCACGAGTAACTCAACACCAGTAAGTCATGGCGCGGCAGTCTTTAGTGAGCGGTCATGCAGTTGTTCGGTCTAGCCAGATTTCATCTGGTCATCAAAATACTTCATTTTACCTACACTAAAATAAGTTAGTGACAATCAACTCTCCTTTTCAAGAACTGAGGGAAAAATTAACCCCTTTTAGGAAGAATTAAAAACAAAAAAAACAGAGTGGAGTTGCGGAATAAGGAAAGAAGGAAATATGTACTACGATCACGGCCAGAGGAATTTCCAACTACAGTAAAGAACACAATGTTCTGTACAAGGAAAAGACAAATCAAAGGCTTTTCACTTTGTTTTCAAGGATTCTCTCCATAAAGTGAGCAGAGACTCAGAAGTGAGCTCTTGTTTAAAAACTTGATACGTTCACTCGAATTCATCCTAAGCATTTGTTGTGTTATACCTAGGGAAGGCTATTCTAACATTACTGTCTTAACAAACAAGACTATGTTTCACAAAAATAAAATGTTCTGTTTTGCGTTATTACAGAAAACTATGAAAAATAAAATTTTGAATTAAAAATATATAAATTGAATTTTTTACCATGTACTTCTACCATGTTTAACAAGAAGGATTTTATATTGTCAGTTACTTGTTTAGATAAAAGATTATCACATAAGAATTGATTCTACAAGCAGCAAAGGCAGGCACAGGGCTGGTCTCTCTAGACACATCCAGGAGATTCATGAGAAGTACCAGTAGGAGATGTTGGTGCCTTTACAAGGCAAAATTACTTACAGCTGTGCTCTTAAGCGTGGTGTTAAAAACGAGCTCAACAATATTGAGCAATATGATACCCAATGTATTTTCTTCTAAGGAGCTGGAAGCACCTCGGATGCTTAAATATAATCTATGTTTATGCATGCCAACGAGACCAATAACGCCTCTTCAATTAAATAAAACAGCCCAAATGCAAAGCAATGAAAGAATTAGGAAAAGAAGTTTAAAAAAAAAGTCAGTCTACTATACGTGTCTTTCTACTGAAGATTATCATTCCAAAAGGGGTCTGAAAGTCTATTCCTGAAAGGTAATAGAGGAGACAGACTTCAATTAATGTTGTGTCCTCTGACATCTAGTCTGTGGAAATAAAAGGAGAGAGCATTAACTTTTAACAGTGGATACGTTAAGAAGAAGAAGAAAAGAAAAAACAAATGAGCAAATTCTAAATAGCTATGTGGAGCAAGGTGACCCAGCCTGGTTTAACAGAGAACCAAAATGTAATCAAATGAAACCTATGACCTTTGTACCAAAGAGACTGAGGGAGACAAGAAGGCAAACACCATTTAAGAATCTGTGAAGAAAAAGTAAAAGAAGTCACATCCGTGTGCAACATCCCACAGGTGGCCTGCGCGATAGCCAGTCCCTGAAAGAGCTCCAGTTCTCAAAACAGGCGGCCAAGCTCCTCGGTACTTCCTCTAACCTGGAAGCTTCAGCTTCTTCCGTGATCCATTTTCACCTAGGGGAACCAAACGCACCTCACATCAACAGGGCAGAGTGAACCAGAACTCTGTAAACCGGCCGCCAACCGCCTGAAACCACACCTCCAGTTTCCAAGGGAAAGCAAATGCCACTGACTGTCTCAGCGCTAAGCAGATTCCACAGCTGGCACAGACCCTGTATCTAATCGTGTGTGTGTATGTGTGTGTGTGTGTGTGTGTGTCTGGCACAGACCCTGTATCTAATCGTGTGTGTGTGTGTGTGTGTGTTGGTCTGTGTCTATATATGTTCAGTGGAGTGAAGGTGGCCAAGGAGATCAGAAGAGAAGGAAGGGGTTGAATCCTGAGAAAGAACCACCAAGAGCAAGAAAAATGAAAACAGGAAAAGCAAGGCAGAGAGTGTGCCCCTTTCTCTCATTCTTTCTCCAGGGCCTAGCACGGTGCTTAGCACACAGTAGGCGCTTAGTAAACAGACTGGTGAGTGAATCAACAGAAAAGCCTCTCTGCTGAAATTGCATTTGCCCCTTAGCAGGGGAGGGGTGTGCTTGCCATGATGATCACAGTCTAAAGCAACCGAAATCAGGGGGTTATGTTCATAAAGAAACCCTACAGATACAAAACACAAATATGAAATAACTATTCAAGTTAAAAGAACTGAAAAATGCACGCTAGAAAATACTATTAAAAAGAAAACATTATTTTATTTTATTTTACCTTATTTTATTTTATTGGAAGGCCCAATGTTGCCAGTAAAGTACTTTTCCATTTTAAACAGTATACTAAATATCATATTTCAATGTATCTGAAGTAATATGAAATAAAGATGTTAGATGATATTTGAACTATAATGACCTAAACACCATATAAGCAAACTAAGGCACACTACTCCATAATTATTTTCCTTAGCCATTCTGGAACTTTTGAAATCATACAGGTAACACAGCACCTGTTTTCTTGGGCCTCCTTATAAGAGCTTTATAAGCCAATACTGCTTTTTCTTTAGCTTATCCAAGGGACGAGGTGGAGGGGCCAGCTCTCTGCCACCATCTCCAAGCAATGATGCCTGGACAGGGCTGCACTTTTACTTCTGCTAATATTCTATATGCCCAGGGCCTTTTTTCTTCTTCTTCTTCTCATGGAAGGAAATACATTATTTCTAAGCAAACATCCATGCTCACGAGAGAAAACAGCCATTAAGCAGTTAGCCCATGTGAACTTGGGATAAAATTCTTTGTAAATTATTTGGGAGAGTAAATGCTTAGATAAATGTTTCCCACAGTATGCTCTATGGAACACTAGGTTACATAGCTACATCACTTTGAGGGTAGTTGTATATTATATAAGTTGTATATAACCCCCTCTTTAAGATTCTTAATACACATTAGCATTCTAGAGGCTCTGAGAGGTCCTTTTGTAAAGAAATCTGTTTAACTGTAACCCAAACTTTAATCTGACTGTGGAACCCTCTTTTGTAGGATGAGGCAGGTTGAGGGGTAGGGAGGACAGGTAACTGGTTGAGCCTCTCATAACATTTTGATAAAATGCAGACCCATAATTAGATGGAAACTTAGAAACTTCACTTTAATCCCTCACTACAGATTTGAAGAAATTAAGGTCTAGAAAAGTAAAACCATTTGGTCAAGATGACACAGCCCGTTTCATAGGCAGGCCCTTTCTCTTGGGCACCAGACTGCAATTTTCCCACCTCCTTTGGGATCTCATGCCCTCCCTCAGCCCTTTCTCTTTGGTGCTTTTCTCCCCCTCCCTTCTGACTTTCATCACCAATTTCAAGAATGATCAAGTGCTATCTTTCATCTCAAACTATCAGCTTAGTCACTCTTTCCCTTTATTGCCAAATTCCTTAAAAAGGTGTCTACACTTAACATCTCAACTTCCTCAACTTTCATTCATTCCTTAATCATTAAAATCTGGTTTCATTCTCCCCTACTCTCCTAAAAATTGTCCCCACTACTTAAGCCCACACCCTGCAATGCTCCAGCCACAAGGAACGTTTTGTTTGCCATTGTCTCTTGAATACCTAATGCCTTCCTACATCCCTAGCTTATGTACGATGTGCTCCTTTCTCCACTCCAACTACCTTCTCCAACTAGCGATGCCCTCAGCATCTTACTCCAGCTCAAAATTCACCTTTCCTGAGAAAGTCATCCTTGATTCCTTAGTCTGTCACACGTCCTTCAGTGTACATGCAAAATATCTTATACACATGCATATTTGAACTCGTGACCATAAGATCTGTTGCTCAACTAGGACACATTTGAGAATGACAGATTATTAGGAATTATGACAGGACAGCAGGGATAAACTGTTACCACCCCAGGCAAACCAGAAGGGATGGTCCCCATAATGATGGCACTTATCAGCTCATACTGCAAGCTCCTTGTTCACACGTCTGCTCTGTATCCAAGAGACTACAAGTTCCTCAAGGACAGAGACCTTTTCCCAACCAGCATCATGCTTAGCACATTTAGATTCTTAATAACATGAAGAAGCCAAAGGAAGATATCAAAAGAAAGTCTTCTAAAATGAAGACAGTTGATGACAATAGCAGTTTCCTTTGCAGGAACAATTTCTTAATAAGAGCAAATGTTAGGTAGTAGGACCACAATCTTATATTCCAACAAAATTTGCAGAGGGATTTCTGAACCCTGGAGTATTTCCTGATTACCCCTTGAAACAGACGAGAAAACAAGTACATGGCTTGTAACTTGGCTCCCTTTTTCTACCTTTTTCCCCACCTGGCAATCTCTTACTGATCACTGAAAGTCCACCTTTAATGTCAATTTCTTGATGAGATATTGCTCAAATTATCCAAGTAGTGAACTGCCTCCTCTTTCATGCTCCAAGAACACTTCGTGGAGATTCAGTCATTTATTGAGCATTTACCATGTGCCAGAGAGAGCGCCAGAAGTTTTCACATACACTCTGTCACTTAACTCATCTAATAACCCCATGAGAAACTGTTACTACTCTGTTTTAGAGATAAAGAACTAGATAGGCAGGATTAAGAAAATTCCTCAAGATGCAAGGTAGATCATGGAAACTGTATCCAATCTTAGGGCTTCTGCTTAAGCCCTATGCTTCCCCAATACAGCACTAAGCATATTTTGTGTCAAGATCATTTATATGTCTGTTTCCCCCACAAACCAGTCCAGGACCTGTGATCAGGGAAACTATTTCCCAGCAGATTCCAGCAAACAACTGGGGACACAGCAGATACTCATAAATGGCTAGGAAGAATGAGTACATGGATAGCATCTGTCTGACCACTGATATGCTTTTAAAAGGGCAGTATGCAAGCCAGGGAATACTTAATTTTGTAACTGAATAGAAGGTAGCTTTTATTGCTGAATGAATTCCAGACAATTTATATTGCAAGAGTTTAGATTCATTCAACTTAGAATCAGCAAAGGGTGATCTATTTAAACATCCTAAGAGTCTTAAACTGAGACTCAAACGTAAAATTATTTACGATCTCATTGGTTTGTTTGTTAATACCTAAGGCCCATGTCGCTGGGGTATATCCTCCTGAGTCTCTTTGTGTCACCCTATGAGATGTGCTTATTAAGTAATGAGCTAGATTTCACAAAGTACAAAGGAAAACCAGACCCATTACTTTATAATCCCATTTTTCTAATTACCCTCATCCATCCTTTATCTAGGTCCTGTTCATGGCAGACTGATTCCATCTCTGTTCATGCTTGTATCTCAAAAACATCAGGGTTGCGAGTAATGGGCCAGTCTCCCTCGTCCCCCACCACCACACGCATAATTCTCATACATAAAGAACCTCCTGGCACTGGGTGGGCTTCCCACCCTGAGTCAAGCCACGGTGGTCCTCTCAGAGGGAAGTCGCGATGTCTGGATTTTAGCAGGAGGGAAAAAGAAAGTATGAAATAGAGAAGAAAGAGAGCATGCTGCCCTCTTAAAACGGACACACAAACCTTCTTCTTGAGCACTCAACCCTCCTGCTCCCCATCATCTTCCAGGCTGGGTTGGCAGAGACAGAGGACAAGGGAAGAGTATGAAGAGGGCAGCACCAGAACGCAGGTGCTGTGAGATCACACCGAGCTGGCTGTGGGGCACGGTTCCACCATACACTAGTCCTGGGGTCTTGGTCAAATTACTTTCCCCAAGCCTCAGTGTTCCCATATGCAAAATGGAGCCAGCGACAATTGCTGAACCTCACAGAGTTGAGGTAAACTTTATAAAACTAGCGTAAGTAAAGCACTTAAAATTGTGTTGAGCAAATCATATATGTGGTGTAAGTACAATAATAATATTATTATTATTGGTATTTTTCCTTATCTCTTCCCCACCATCACTCTATCTCACGGTCACTCCATTTCCCTCCCACCTTCTTTAGAAGAGATAAAGAATGAGGGGGATGGATGGAAAAGGGCATTCCCTTCCTGCTCATTGTGTAAGGCCCTGTCGTATGCCTGAGAGAGCGTAGCGTTGGAACAAGAAAGACATGCTTTTGAATCCTGCCTCACCCCTTACTAGCTGTGAAACTGTAAGCAGCTTATTTAACCTCCCGGAGGCTCATTTTCAAGTTCTATAAAAGGGATCTGTTCATTCCCCCAACATATAGGGGTTTGGGTTAGGATTAATGTTATTCTTGCCCTCTCTCCGTCTTCCCTGGGAGGTCCCTAACAGCTCATCCCGAACCTTTTCAATAAATTATTGAGAGAGAAGGGGACCGCGAGAGGATGGAAAAGTAGGGAAGGAAGAACGAAGGCGGGACAGCCTGTGCTCATTAGCCCTCCTCCCTCCATCCCCTTTATCCACATCCCCCGCACCGGCGCCTCTCCCACTCCCCCGACTCCACTTTCAGAATCCCTGCCCCAGGATAGGGAGGCCTTGAAGCGGAGACAATGCAGGTCTTATTTCCAGCAACACCGCCCCCCCCACCGCCCCGCCAAGGACAGAGCCCAGTGAGAGTCTCTCCTCCTGTTACCCGAGCTACAGAGTGGAAGGAGGCCACACTCCCTGCTTGCTAATTGCTAATTTGAAACTCTGAATACACATATTCCATGATAGATGGTAAAGTCTCTTCATACCATAATACAGGTAAACAAACAAAACTCCTGTAGACTGGACAGGAACCCCAACCACAAGGAAAACTACTCTTTCTGTGCGATCCCGCATTCTACCTTTCAATCACTCGCGAACAAACTTGTGGAACACGCGGAATGTTCACATAAGCCTGCCAGGACAGTGTAGTTAAACTAGTGTTAGAGCTTTCAAGTTCCTGTTGGCAACAAGGATGCTTTTGAAGAAGGATCCTTTCACATAAAGTCTTCTTGTTTATCAGAGAAGAAGCAAAACACACTGAAGGAATTTTGGTTCGTTTTTGTCTCTGTAATGGGGGCAGCCTGATGTTGACAAAGTAATGTAGAGTTTCTCTGGAGCCCTAGGGAGGAGAAAGCGCTCCAGAGGTCAGGCTTCTGTTCCCTGCCTCTAGGAGGAATGTACCTAAACTTGCCACAAAGAGCCCTTCAGGAATAAATGAGTTAAAGCACCATCTACAGAATTTAACAATAGTTATGCATTGGGAAATTGCTAAATGAAAAACCTTTGTGAACACAAAGTTCACAAACACAAATCAGGAAAGAAGGAAAAAGAAAAGTTAGTTGTTAGGACATGACAAAGCAGATACGAAGAAATTATTTTGTCAGGTATTTTCAGTCTTATAAAATTAAAATTAGCTTTTAAAAACCAGGATAGCTTTTTAAAACCATTAAAAAAAAAAAACATAATGCCATTTTATACTGACTTTTCTGGAAAAAAAAAAAAAGACATGCCAACCATATACACATTCGGAACCACACAGCTATCTAATTCACCTTCAGAAAGATGTGATCTACACCTCAAAAACTGTCAAGCAAACAAAATAATACAATCTTAAATGAGTGCTTTCTGAAATGTAGGGTATTCTGAGTGTATTTGGAGTTGTGTTCACAGAAATGTAGTTTCTAATATTGTTTTACATTTAGGACACTTTTTTTTTTAAACAAAAAGCAAAAACAATGAAGAAAAATTTCATTATTACTTTCTAACAGTACATCTTCCCTAAGAACAGGGATGGAAGAAAATGCTATTCGGGGAGAAGATTAAGATTCGATTAAAGTTTTTATATTAGTTTAAGGAAGGAACATTTTCAGAGTCCGTGGCACATTATTGAATAGGACATCTAGCACCAAACAGCTGTACATAAACATTTTTAGTAAATCAGATAATATTAATATACCAGAGATACTTGATATTCAGAAGACTGTACGAAAAATTTTTTTTATAAAACAAATGAACCATTTGTAAAATAACCATGCTCTGTCATCTGCTTAAAAATTGGTTTAGGGACTTCCCTGGCGGTCCAGTGGTTAAGACTTCACCTTCCAATGCAGGTGGTGTGGGTTCGATCCCTGGTCTGGGAGCTAAGATCCCACATGCCTCGTGGCCAAAAAAAACAAAACAAAAAACAGAAGCAATATTGTAACAAATTCAATAAAGATTTTTAAAAAGTTGGTTTATGTATACTGAATTTTCAGGTGTGTAGGGTGAGTTCACCTATTATTAGGAACATGCTATTTTTAGGTATTATCCTTTGGCTGTATGAAATTAAAGAAGGGGTAAAGAGAGAAAACAGGAGCTGCAGAAGGAAACGAACAAACAAAAAACAAGGCATTGGGTTCAATGTGGGCTTTACAACCACACCACAGGGGTTTGAAACTGATTCTAAAATACAGGGATGCTGTGGTGCCTTACACTCTCACTTTAAAAAAGACACGCACCTGATAAGCTGCTGGTATTGTTTTTATTGCAAAGTTGGGGGAGCCTTTTTGTTCTCTCAAAGCAAAATACGTTGAGGAAATAATTCCACCAAATGGACATCAGAGAGGCAGACTTTCCTATCTAACTGACAAAAAAGGGAGGCTGTTTCAATCACCAGCATACTGTTAAAGGTGCAGATTTGGAAGCATGTGAATAATGAAGTCTTGAGCAGTTTCACTTGAAGAAGAGAAAGGAGGAAGGGGACACTGGGGCAGAGCTCTGAAATATAGTTTAACAGGATAACAAGAAGCAGAGCTGGCAGCTGAGTGGCCATGGTGAGAACTCAGAAGGGTCTGGAAAGCTCTAGTTTCAGAACACATCAGCCTGGATGAGAGAAGATGAAATCCAGAATTCAGAGACTGGGCTGCAGCAGTGTCATAAATAGGCTATACTGTGGGAGTGGTGACTAGCAGATTTATAGAGAAGGCAGAAAGGGAAGAGTTCAGCCAAGGTTACAAGCAATGGAGGCAATTGGAAGAGGGAAATGCAACAACGAGGGTATGTGAAGACGTTCCATTTGAGAATAAGAAATGCTTCTGAGTCTGGGATGGCATTTTTCGAAAGTAGAGAAGTAGAATATCTAAAACCGCTGATGGCTTTTCAGATAGCTCTGTCTTCTCACAGAAGCATGGCCCCAAACCACATACAGTCAAGGTCATCGATTAATACTGTCTCTAACATAGCACCCTGCACTCTCTAGGTGCTCGATATATGTGTGTGTGTGTATGAGTGTATACATATATAGGATAACCAATTCATATTTGTGAAACACTCACTAGATACACTACTCTTCAATGGGTGTTTTATTTAGACACTTTCTTATAGTATAGTTACTAGGGGATTATATATCTATTATATACCTATATATAGATGCATTTAAGGAGAAATTTTTTTTTACATTTCTCATCTCTCCAATAAACTGCAAGCTTTGTGTGAATGTTAAAAAAGATCTCTACTGAGTCAGTATCTCAGGGCTAAAGGCCTCATTCTGCCACTTAACTGTATGACCTGGAGCAAGTCCCCTAACCGTGGCTTTGTCGTCTGTAAAATGTGAATTATAGCATTTACTCTGCCTACCTCTTAGAAATGTGAGGAGCAAGGGAGGTAACTGATGCAAAAGTATTTCATAAACTATAAGCAGCTACCCAAAGGTAAGATGGTATTATTATCATCTTTCACGTATCTGGATACCCTACAATTACTCAATAAATATGTGCTGATTCAAAGTGTAATCTAGACACAAGAGAGCACACACACACACACACACACACACACACACACACAGAACAACTACCAAAATGAATGCCTGGTTCAACTAGATGCTACAAGTGTGAAAATACCCATAAATCAGGATTACTTGCCAATGATTCCCTGGAAACCAAAGTGCTACAAGAGAAGCCATTCTAGGTTCTAGAAGTTCTGGCCGACAGGCTCCCGGGCAGATCAAGAAGAGGCATGTGCGAGGCCCCTTTGGGGCTGTGACACTGAGGAAGTGAAGGCAGCCAGATGAAGGTTACCTCCTTCACTGATACTTTTCAGTTCCCACTAGAATCACTCAACATGAACCAACATCTCCCTGCCCTAATTATTTTTACTAATGTCAACAATTTTAGCCTACTTGGTTCTTTCTTTCCTGTGTGACTTCTTTAATATGAGTTCCACACAATTCGGTATTTAATCAGAGTTTAGCGCCTTCAGGCATAGGCATAGTCTATCAACAGGGGCATACCATTTTTAAATTGTTGGGACTGATTCAAATTTTTTAACCTCACCCCCAATCCCTGTAATATTTAACATCAGTGCCAGAAATACAGAGTAGTGCTTATTAACCTTTCTAAAAACAGAACCAATCCTATCCTCTTTGGCGTGAATATCTATCAAAACAAACCTCACACATCTGGTCAAGAGGAAGACGTCAAATACCCATTCCCAGGTACGACATGCGGAATCAGAAGAGGCAGGTCTACAGCGCAGCTTAATGAACCTAAGTTTAAGGGATCCTCATTAGCACTGGTGCCTTCCAACACCTGTACCCAGTTTTATATTTTTAATTTATACTATTATTCCTAACACAGGGCCCCATGTGTGTAAGCTTCAGGACCTACTACATCAGGATGTACCCTCGATAATCAATACACAAAGAACTACAGATCGCACAACATTCCGTTTAGAGATACTCTTCAGTGTCACCTTCACATACCAAAGAGGTAAACTTCCGAAGCACCATATAACCATTATCAGGGTCACGTGTTAGATCACCTCTTTTTACAGCCCTGTGACTCGTCTACTGACTTCTTCTAGGCCCTTCCATGTGATGCTACCATTCCTGATGTTTCCATTTCTCAAAAAAAGTTTATGGTCATAGCTCCAAACCAAAGGCTACCCTGAAAGAAAAAATAAAGAAAAAAAGAAAAAAAAAAAAAAAAAAGGGAAAAAGGCCCTATAATGCACTTGTCAGTAACAAAGCAATTATGAGCATCATATGATGAAAAAGAAAAAACAAAGAAGTCATTTAAATAATGAACTCTAATTTGACTATTTAGCAATTCACTATTTAGCAAT
The DNA here is from genome assembly GCF_030028045.1 of Hippopotamus amphibius kiboko. NCBI lineage: Eukaryota > Metazoa > Chordata > Mammalia > Artiodactyla > Hippopotamidae > Hippopotamus > Hippopotamus amphibius. The sequence goes on from NC_080193.1 coordinate 138,842,477, forward strand.
TTGCTATCTTTATTACATTTTAAATCAATCCATCTAACAGAAATTCTCTCAACCCCACATAGTACTATTTCACTGCTGTAAACCTATATTTCACGGCAAGACAATATCTTTCTATAATAAAATGGTAATAAAAAGAGTACCAATTATCCCAGTATTTTCTCAAAATAGGTAGACTTTCTTTCATGCCTTAATTTTATGTTTTCCTTTGCCCCATACTAAAAGCTCGGCATAATTATCCCTGAACAGGTTGAGCAAGGTCTCTGCAAAATCTGCTCAGGGTGATTATTTAGCTTTTTTTTTTGTATTTGCAGAATTTAGCTGAGACTGTTACAAGCGGTTTATCAAAATAAATGCTTGATTGGCTTTAGCAGTTTTTCGTAATTGAAAAAATAAAGAAAAAAGAGTTTTCTAATAAATGGAGGGAGAGAGAGGTTAAATACTTTAATTACTAACTTGCAAAAAGATTTCCATTTGAATATGGAAACAATGTGAAGGGGTCCCTAATTTTTATGGGACTGGAATCACTCCAGAGGATTTAATGATACTGCTGGGCAACCGAAACTGTACAAGGGAATAATGTGACTTCCTTAAAACTTAATAGTGCTAGGGAATATGTAAAGGGGGTTATTTTACAAGGAAAATTGAATATGCACATTTGTGTGGGGGGGGAGAAATTAAGGAAACAGTGAAATTTTTTTTTTAATGGTACATTCTTCACTTTCTATCTTAAAATGAGTACCAGTTACTTTTGAGTCAACAGGCACGCGAAGGAGAGTTACAGAAGGATTTCCCATCAAGGATTGCTAGATATTAACTGAAGAGCTGAGGTAAATATGTCTTCCCCTTTTAAAGCATCCTTGACATTTCTGATCTTCGAACTCTGATTTTCACTATTGGTAGGGCTCCTTAGTAAGGTCTGAAGAACTAAAGGTCTTCTTGAGCTCAAATGACCCTCATTGCTTCCTGGCCCTAGTCATATTTGGGCACTGTATTGTGGAAAAACCATATTAACTAGATTTCAAGGATTCAACCACTTCAGCTATACATTGTACCCCCAAACTGGAGATTTCATAAACAAAGGAATCTCCATCCTTCTAAATATCAGTTAATTCCACCTAATCAGACTATTATCAGCTCTAATCCTAACACGTAGATTACCAGCCTGACAAAGCAGTCAGTACTAATTAGCCCTCCTTCCTAATACCACTAGCCCAGAAAAGCCTACCCACATTACTACATTAAAAGAGAGTCTATTCTGAATCGCTGTTTTGTTTGCAAAGGAAGAGGGGAAAAAAAATCTGTGTTCCTTTCCAGCTGGCAGTTTTCCTAAATTAGATTAACTTTTAATTTAAATTAAAAATTTTAAAAGCCTTACACAAAGAGACAGTAATTGCCCATTTGAAACATCCAAAAAAAGGTGATTGAAGGGTACAGTAATATGCTTACATGAATAATAAATAATACTTAGCATTTAGATAGAGCTTTCCCCTCATCAAATCACTTCTTTATAAGCATTAACTAATTCACACATTATCCTAGCAAGAAAAGTAAAATTAAATGATAAAATGTTTCTCTACTTCAAAGTTGGGTAAACTGAGGCACAAAAGAGGCAAGTCTGTCATGATGATGACACCCCTGCTTTACAACGTGGACTGTATTGCCAGGCATTTCCTTGTGGGACCTGGATGTGCCATTAAGCTAAATCTGAAATTAATTTCTGCCCCAGGCATCGTGTGGGCTTTGATGACATTGCAAAGGGCAATGTTGATTCCCATCTCTGCCAGTGGCTGTGAGGAGCTGGACAAGATACCTAAAATCTTCTTGCCTTAATTATCTTTATCTATGAAATGGGAAAAAATATTCACATACTATATATACACAGACACACACACACACACACACACACACACACACACACACACACACACACACAAGATGCCCAGTAAATGCTCAACAAATGGCAGGCATTATTCACCATTAGGAGGAGTTCATAAGACAACTGCTAACAGTAAGCTAATGGAACATTTCAAGTACTCAGACAGGAAACGGAGCCATCACCCTAACTAGGTGTTCAAATGGAATAAAATATGCCAAAGCCCTTGGAAAAATATTAATGGCACAACTTCCAGGGTAAAGCTTAATAGTTCACATTATGTGCAATTAATGTACTCCCAGTGAGTACACGTTCATCTCAAATTACTGGTTTCCACCCTTTTCAACATTAAAAAAAAAAACCCTCATAGATTCAAGATATTGATTTTACTTTTAGCATCCATTGATGGAGAAAAGAATGACGAAGAATGACAGTGAATTCTGTGACACCGTTGTGACATTTCTAAACAGATGTGTTTTTATTCTAATCACAAGAGACACCACCTATATCAAAAAAAAAAAAAAAAAGAAGAAACCTCTAGAGCATATGTGTGACAATCGTATGTTTGGTGCACACGTGAATTTGAGAAACCTTTGCAATAAGTTCAAGATTCCTTGGAGGTCTGCAGCCCACAGTGTGGGAACCACTCTCCTAGAGGCTGAGAAATAACACTGTCAGCACTCTGCTGCTCAGCTGACATCCACCAGAAAAAATCCAGCAGCACAATCAGCTTCCACGTTCTTAAAATTTTCCAACGGAACTTTATGAAATGAAACTTAGGTCCTCATAGTGTTTTTGAGCTGCAAGAGTATTTAGAAATCTTTTGATGCAAGTCATCCACGTTAAAAAGAATAACGCTGAGATCAGAGAAGCTGTGTTTTTACGTCCTGAGCTACCAGATAATGGCAGAATGTGATTCTTAAAGTTTTAATTACAGCCCACTGTGTGTGTACGTGTATGTGTGTAAATATTTAAGCAGACAATATGGGGTACTTCTAAAAAAAAAAGGGCACTGTCTAATAAACTATTTTTGTTTGTTCTGGTTATTTATTTATTTATTTTGGTCAATCCTGACAGATATGATACAAGATTGCTCCCCACAACTCTCAAGCAGCACGCAAAATCTTTTATTGTAATGGTTCTCTTTTCCTCCTCTTTATCTCCTCAACCTTTTTTCCATTAATACAGTGACAAGATAGGGTGCTATGTACATGTTTGGTTTTTAACATAACTGGTTTAACATAAAATCCAGTTAAGATACGCCAGCCTCTACAGAGAAAATAAAAACTTCAAATCTATTTTCATCACACTTATAAATGAGTGCATTTTTAAGCTGCCAGAATTTTAAATATATTTTCATTTCTCCTCATCTGGAGAATTTACATGCTTGCAAGAAAACCTTGTTGAAACCTTATTTTGGTCTTCATGGAACATAATCTTAACATCTCAGACAGCCTGAAGCACGCTGAATTATATTTGCAGCTTCCTCTGGGGCTCTGCGAAGCTCTATTAGTACTGCATATGACACATAAGTTACTTTTAATGCTCTTCCAAGGCTTGTTAAATGCTACACAAACTTTACACTTCATGGCTCTGACGTTTAACTTACCTATGAGTAAACCTGAATCCACGATTCATCTAGTTGTCCATGTTGGTGATTTCGACCCATTATTATTTCTAAACGAGTTCTTTTTTTAAAGAACTAGATTTTGATTAATGGCAGTTACGGATCATGTACATGAAAAGAAATGCCTTGAACCTTTGCCCCAAACATTCAAGAAGGTAAAACCAAAGATGTAAAAGGTGGTGGCTTAATAATTTGATTTAAACTGTGACATTATTAATAGGCACAAACAATCCATTCAAGATTATGTATTAAATGTGACTGTTGCACTTACTGGGAAATTTAAGTACCATCTAGTAAAACAAACCTAAACAGGATGATTCTAACAGGTGAAAAATGTTTATATTTATTCCAGGGTTAGATTATGCTAATTTTTCTTTTTGTGACGTGAACCTAAAATACACTATTTAAAAATTCACAATACTACTCTCTGTATATCTTCCCAACAAATTGCATTTAGATTGCATATGTTTTTGATTTGATAGAAACCTGTCCTGAGCTACCGTGCAACCTAAAAATCATGGTCTTTGAAGAAGAGCAATGTTGAAATATTGGTTATCGTCACTGAGGAAATCTTTGTGGCTGAAAATCTGACAAAATTTTATTTTCAAACAGGTTTTTATTAAATTTTTTTCTAGGACACTAACCTCATTTTAAACAGAAAAGTGTGTGTGTGTGTATATATATATATATATATATATATATATATAGCAAATATGCCCAAAGGTATAAACAAACTAATGAAAACTTTCATATTCCTGAATGTCACAGCAATGGTAGCATCACATCAGTTGCATCTGGAAGGAGAAATCTTAATGCTTCTTTCCTGTCTTCATTGCCTAATATCAATTCAACTATGCAATTATTATACAATTACTCTTAATTTCTATTTAGGAATAAAATTTCAATCATTTTTATCTCAGGACATTACGAATATTATGAAAACAACCAAGCTTACCATGGATATCTGTCAGAAGTACTCTCTTCAACAATTTATGCCTCATTTTATTTTAGTAGGGAATTTGTCTGATACCAGGTTATTTCAAAGATACAGAAACAAAACAAAACCAAAGTAGATTAAAAACCCAGACAAGGCAGAATCTGGAATTTAAGTGTTTTTAGTAGATTAAAATAATCTTTGTGGAATTATTCAGCCACAACTAAGTGCATGTCAAACAACATTTGGAAGATAACAGTAATATTCAGTAATCATTGTAAACTTCATAAAAAATGAGATTTCCAAGCATACTGCTTTTATCTTAATTTTCAGGCAACTTAACAGTGACCTATTTATGGCAAAAGCTTTGTTAAGGAGATAAGAGCCCAACTAGTTCTGAAAAGAGGTGAGAAGTGGACTTTTTTTTTCTTTTCATGTAAATTTTATAGTGAAGAAAAGCATATGTTTAGAGTTAGGAAAATTAGACATTTAATAGTTACATCATCTTGACACAACCATAAATTTGAGTACTCCCCCAATACATTGTTGTAGTCATTTGTTTAAAAGAAAATTATATTTAAGATTATTTTAGGAAAAAAAGGCCACGTTTTGATACTGAATCCTATTTTTTTGGTATATTATAACAGCACAGATTTCTCAGCATTTAAAAAGAGCTTCTGTGAAGAGATGACGTAGTGTAGTCACTGAGAATTCTTTAAAAAAAATTAATATGATGTCATCAGAATAAGTGAACCTTGAGTACTTCACACTATTATTTTGATAGATGAGTCAGAAAATTAGAAGGGGGAAAACACCAAAGAAAACATACTTGTCATATAGATACTACCCCATGCTCACCATTCGTACTACCAATAAGAATGACGTCTGTGATAGCTGACCCTAATCAGTGCCTTAATTAACTGGTATTAAGTGGTAATTAAGATGATTCCAGTTAAGTTTTGATTTTAAAAAATTAAGTACAAACTCAGTTATTCAATAAAGACTTGTAGTCATTCGGTGTGTTTCTAGGCGCAGAATATAGCAATTTACTATTGACAAGCACTAACGGACGAGGTCATTTCACAAGTATAGTGTGGACAAAGGTGAACCGGGCAACTGATGAAATCTGTGGCCAAGGCGAAATAGCAATCTCTGAGCCAAATGGTAATAAAGTTACTGAAATGAAGCAATGCAGTTTCTAAACCGAACTGTCATAAAGGAGGATATGGGCTTCAAACTGGCATGTCAGGAGTAATTAAAATATTATTTCTCTTTTTTAAAAAGTTCCAAATGGCTTTAATAGTCTGATCGATTTTTTATTCAAACAGCTAAAAGTGAGGTTAGGAGGACACTGCCCATCCGTAGGGGAGAGGGGCCAGTTTTGAGGTTTCGAGGGAAGGAGGGTGAGTTCTGCAAGGGCAGAAAAAGGAGAAAAAGGTAGATGTATTAATACACTGGAGATGATAAACGCTTCCACAAACAGAAGACTACACTGTCCCAAAGGAAAAAAGTTAAAGGGATTCAGAAGGTACCTATGATATGAATATTTAAAAGGCAATGGCTGCACATAGATTATATTTGTTGTTCACAGGGATATAGAAAGTTTCTATTAGACAAAACAACAAATGTAAAGGTCTCAACACAGACTTCTCCTAAAAATTCCAAGATATTCTCTATATAAGTTTCTCCAATCGATCCTCAAGTTGAAATGACTGGCTTGTCTGGTCAAATACTTGGTCAACTGATTCAGGACAGGTGTGACTGATACTGTTACGTGCCAGCACAAACAAAGCTTGAAGAAAATGCACTTGTTTTGTGCTCCTAGCTTTCCCCCACTAGGAGAGACTGAGCTCCTTGCTAATAAGAGATAAAATCTGTTATAGCCACTTTCGGTATCATTTTTGCTATTGTCATCTTGAAAATAAAGCAGATCAGATAGTTTTGTATGTATGAATACTTTCCATGAGACATTATGGAATCAGAAACCTTACAGCTGGAAATAATCACAACATCATCAGGCCCAGGCTCCTAGCTTACCTTCAACAAGAGTGAGAAGGCTCTGAACAGTCCTGAAAAACATGTTTGAGAAAAAGGACTGTGAAAATGGAGACGGCTGTTCTTCACACATATGCTTGAGTATAAGTCTTCACACAATCTCAGTGCCATACTGAGGACTGTGCTTCCTCATACAGCCAAGTTTCCATGTGCACCACATAACTTGGCCCTTGGCAAACACAGAGAAGAAAAACATCCACCCTGCAGTCAAGTGAGCTGTGCAGCCTAAATCCGAATCCAGACACTCCTTAGCAACCAACACACTCCCCTTGGCAGTGAAAACACTTGTAAAAAGTAATATGTAACCATAAAACAGCCTCGGTACCAATTCTTTATGTAATCCACTTTGCAACTAGCTAATTACATGTGATCATCTTTCACTTAATTGAAACCACACTCACATTATTCGATAATGAAATGATTTGTCTAAGGAGAAATATAAAACACAAAACAGTTCATTTGGAAAGGATACAAACAAATCACTAGGACCCAAGTCAGAGAATCAAGAGAACCTAAGTTCTAATAGGAAAAAGACCAAAGTTTTGGAAATTATTGCTATTTTTTTTTATCCCCTCCAAAGCTTGATCCCATGTTGCAAATTACAGCATTCCCCACTGAGCTGTTGAGCCCAAGAAGTGATCTGCTATGTGATCAAGGATCTATCTGCACAGGACTTTACAGACCTCAGATTCTACTACCCCCAGAAGCCCCCTCTTGCCAGTATGTGCCCAGCCCCCAGAAAGCAAAATAAACATAGAACACATGCTTCCAGAATCAAAGCTGGCTTTTCTTCTTGTATCTATGAGCAAAAAATGGAATGGTGTTTTAAAATGGGCAGGCCAATCAACTTATTTTTTCTCTCATTCTTGGAAGCTCTAGGAGGACAACGGAAAAAAAAAAAAAAGAAAGAAAGAAAAAGAAAAAAAGAAATACACTAGCCAGATGTAAACTGTTATTTACATTTTTCGCACTGCTTTACAAATGTTAACATATGCTGTCATATGACTAGCCCATAAGGAAAATAACAATACAAATATTAACCAAATAAGAAATGTTCGATTAAAGCTAATACACAATTGACTGCAACTGTTTCTGTACTATGAAGCAAATGATAAATATATGCAACATCTTCTCTAAAGTTGTGTGCCTGTTACACAGATTTTTAAAATTCTATGCCAATGTAGTGAGATCAATTAATGTGACAACAGTAATCATTAGAGTTCTGACAAATAAAATACCTTCCTGATGCAGAAAGCAATGCGTCAGTGAGCAACCTCCATTTCTTAAGGATAAACGTCTTCCATACAATTCTCCAAAACTGGGAAATTCCAGCTTGGAGGTCTATGGTCGTTAGAAAGAAATATAAAGTAAGATTTAGCAAGGATACAAGCTACCCATTAGTGAAAAATATGAAGATTAAGCAACCTCTGGACTGTCCTTGGTTTATTTTGCTTTTTATTTTGGTAAGGCTAAATGACCTTCCTCCACAGGAAATAAATCTGTATGGAGCTGAAAATCATAGGCAATTAATGCACTGACCAAGAAGAGAGTCCCCTCAAATTAGGGTTTTAGATGTACCACATGCAGGTGGAAATGTGTTTGTGAAAAGCAAGGTAAAGCAAAGCCAGGCAGGCTTGCACTACTGCTGTAGAAGAGAATCGAGTTTAGTTCTGTGCAAGATCTCATGCTGCCTGACTGTGACATAACAGTGTCAGCTAAATGAAAGGTTTTATTTAGCGCCAATTTTAACAAAACCCAATGTTTAACTTACGACACAACAGGGATTTGGAGGTCTTCCTCATCGCCTTAAAAGGAAGTAAACCAGAATCCAGCATGAGACGAAGGTGCCACTTCATCTCGGACGGTTCCCGCCCTCACCCCAGGTAATAACTCATTTATTGGTAAAATAAAGACCTATAGCATTAGCTAAAGAGATGCAATTACAAGATTACATGGAGTCAGTGTTCACCTGTACACAATGGTTTGTCTGACTATAAAGAGCCATCCGTTTCAAATCTTTTCATTTCCTACAAACTCTATATTGCTTCACTAAAACTAAAACCTACACACTTGTGCATGTGCACGCGCGCGCACACACACACACACACCAGGAGAAAAAAAGAGCGTTCAATTTTAACCACAGAACAGCAATAAAATCAAATATCCTTTTTACACCAAAGGCATCGCCTGGATTAGAAGACGCTTGCCGATTCTCAAAGCAAGTCCAGTTACCATAACAAATGTACATTTTACCAGCCTTGGAATTCTAATTGTGTTTAATACAGTTTCATGTTGCATCAAAGTACAAAATCAATACCATTTGTCCAGCTCACAGGAAAAATGGAAACTATAAACGCCTCTTATTGAGTAATTAAACACCTATTATTGTCATGGGTAGTGAAACAATGAATATGATAAGATAAATTTTTGCAAGAAAATACTGCAGTGATTAATACCTCCCTGCGTATTAAATAAAAATGACTGCCTTTTGTGCAGAACTGCTGGCAGAAGAACGGGGACGCGAGAAGTAGTTGCCAGTGCCACAATAACAGGCTAACCTTGAACTGAACTCCTTTCCTCAAGAAATTAAATGCTGTAGCAGGACTTTAAATCCCCCCACTTAGAGCTCATTTGTGCGCCATGTAACCTGCAGTTCCTGAAAAGAACTCATTATCTTCAAAAGGAGAATCCCTTTATAATTTCTTTATGAATGTGTATATTGTTTCTACAAAAAAAGTATTTCAATGTCCAAAGAGGATAAGAATATTAACAGTGTAAGCAAGGCAAAGAGACTTGTACCAATCAGATACCATTTCTACTTCCAGGAATTCAAATGCAGAACGCAATCTGTTATGGAAAACTGAACATTAGATGGAGAATGAGGTTAGAGGAAATGCATATTTAGAAAAAGAGATTAATCTGTTAGACTGATGCTAACGGTCTTGGTTATTCTGTTGCTAGAGTTCCTGCATCTTGCTGGGTCTCTGTCTGTCTGTCTCTCTCTCTCTGTGCATAAGTATGATACCCCTCATTCTATGCACCACCCCCCTGCTGTACACACACACACACCCCTCACACTCCCCACCCACCACATGGTTCCTTCATCATGGCTTTGCCTTTTTTTTTTTTAACTTAAGAATGATACACCAGGAACAACTACAAAGTACAAAAGATGAATCTACGGATGTGACACTTGTAAAGGGTAACCCTATTTCACAAGTGAGATGGGACAAAAAAGAAAGAAAAAAGGCCACTGAAGCAATAACTGCTCACTGAATTACCATTAAATTGTAAGATTTACAATCCAACGTACAGTAAGTGCATATCTAATGGAGTTTGTCCTCTAAAAGAATATAAAGTGAATCTCTGCAGCATAAGATGTGTGTAGATGATGTATGTTTCTTTTAATCCAATCTTTTAATTAAAGACAAAAAAAGTTCAAAACACACAAAAAAAGAACACATTGATGCAACACCAGCAAAACCCAGAGGCAAACTTAGAAGCTTACCTAATTTTAAATGCACTTTATATTAACTATTCTCATTTTCTATCAAACCAAATTCATTCCTCCAAAGACAAAAGGCATATAATCAAATAAGTATGGCAAAACAGAAGTCATGCTATCTTTCACACAGCATTAGTACATGAACAGTTAACCTTTTTGAATCGTGTTAAATTAAAAAAAAAAAATACTGAATCCAAATGGTTGCTTATAAAATGCTAGATTTGTGCTGAAGGGAAAAAATAAGACAGACAGTTTATTAGTAGTATTGAGTCATTTAATAAAGGCAAATAAATTCTTATGTTGACACCATGGAGAGAATTCAAATATGATACTAATACAACCAAATATCAACAATATTATGACTATGTTCATTTTTATTAACACAAACAGCCCCCAGAAAGGAATTTACTATTTTCGAGCAAAATCATTTAAACTACTCTAATTAATAACCATTAAAAGCAAATTCTAATCATGATTATCTATGTATGCTGCTTTCTAAAGGAAAAAATTCATGAAATAATTCCCATTTTCCACCTCATGACAAACTCTTAATAAAACATATCATATCATGAATAATATTTTAGCAAAAGCTTTCTGGGAGAGGAAAATTGATATAACATAGCTTAAGTAATATTATTAGATGATTTATTTTATTTAGATAAATAGGATCTTTTTTAAGCAGTATCTCAGAAGTCGCTGTCCTTGAATTAAGTAATATATAAAACTATAACACCGATTTTGCAAACCTATGCTTTGCTCTTCTCACCTCTCCCCCACATGATCTGAATTTTACTTTAAAGGATTAACAAGCAACACATATGATCAGCAATGATATCCTTGTTCTTTTAAACCTTAGTGAATCAAGTTCGCTAAAGGTGAAATAGTGGAATTATCAGTACAAGTGGCTGTATCATCAGAGCCTTCAGAAAGGTGCTGTATAGAAATGCCTAAACAGCAGCATAAAGGATTTTATAGATGAGATATATATACACACAGATCTCTCTCTTTTTCTCACACACACACACACACACACACACACACAGCCTGCCTCTGGTTATTAAAAATATAAAATAGATTCACTACTGTACATAAAGCAAAAGCTATTTGTAATCCCCCCTCACATTAATTTTAACTTCAGTGCTACTTTAAAGGATGTACCGTTTTCTGCCCCCCTTTGCCAAGATATGTGAAATATTATCTTAGAAATCAGTTGGTTAAAGCCCCTCTCTATGCTACAGTGAGCCGGAGAATTTCCAGCATCTGATGAAGACCAGTGGACCACCTGATACTTTTTCAGCAGGGTGATAAAATTAAAGGATGGCTTTGATTTGCTTGAAGGATTACTTCCCTTACTTAATTGTTTAAAGTGCACGGTATTAACACAAAGAGGGGGGAAAGAAGAAAATTAAGAAGGTGACTGTAGAGCCCGAGCTAATTGCAAGCTGATTAGATTGTGCCATGCAAGAGCTCTCCCTCCGTTACATACCATCACCAGCTCTGGTCTTTTCCACCCTGCTGCTGCAGCAAACAAGCTGATTTGCTAACAAAGTGGTCAGCTCGGGCACTCACACAGCAGCTCACGGGGTCCACAGACGGCTGCTCTCCATGCAGAGAATCTCAAGCTCCATTTTCCAATCTGATTACACGGCTCCTTGTTCCAGCAGCCTTAAACCTTCATGGCAGTTTACCAACATTTTCATCACTTTTTTCTTTTACAAAGCAAAAGAACTGATAAGCTCTCAGGTACCCAGATCTCATAGTCAATGGCTGGCCAGCAGCCAGCATTCCCTCACCACACAACTGTTTCGGGCCACACTGCATAAAGCAGACAGGATTTACCAGACAGCACAGAACTATTCGAATTTTGCCTTGAGTACAAGGAAGCAGCATGTTTCCGTCCTTACAGACGTCGACTGTTTTGTCTAATCGCATCTAGGAAATACAGGGACCTAATAAGCGCCCTGCCTGCCCCCGCCTCCATAAAATAGAGGCACTGCAAAGCAAACCAATGAGCACATGCCCATGAATTCACTATTCCCCTAACTGATGTGCTCGGTCGCGGACTCTGCCTGGGAAATGAAAAGCACTAATAACTGTTTTTAAAAGTCCCAGTCTGATTACCTGGACCAATTACCTTGATGACTGTAAAAATGATCCTAGTGACTTTTCCTTAAAATCTAACATTTTGTGGACCACACAAAATACCTGATTAGCATCTTAAAACTTTGGCCACCCCCTAGAACTTTAAAAAAGACACCGAAAGATGCAGAAATGAAACACAAAATCTATCCTCTGAAGCCACCTCATGAGAATTCATCTCACTCCCTTGAATTCCCAGAAAACACATCACGCAGGTACCAAGAGTCTCCATGTAATACATTCACACTAGGAAGTTTAAAACAATGACTGCTATAACATTGCAAGTAGAACACCTATGTGTAGATTCTCCCTTCTATGTAATATTTTTACATTCATTTTTACCTATAGCCCACAGGCCTAAAATGTGGACTTTACAGTGAGATGATGTAAATGTTCACTCGCTGTCTGCTTCCGTGCAGCCAAAAAACAATAAACAAAAAATAATAACAGAGCCTCCTTCGGCCATGGTCAATAACTTTCTAACAAAGATGAGGAAAAGAAAAATGGCTTTTAATGGCTGCAGCTCTTCCTGGTTCATTTTTGCATAATATTGATCTATAGTAAGGGGTTTGGGAGGGGAGGGGATGCTGAGGAGTCTCCAGTTATGGGAAAAATGTACAACTCAGCTCACACAATGCCTCAGTACGCCAGCTCGCCAGTGCGCTGACCCTCTGTATCTCGGAGTCATTAGCTGGAATCCCAGCCCTGCCTCCAGGAGGGGGGATTTGAACTCACGCACAGAAGTGGAGAGATTTGGGATCTTGAGCATGCTAGACAGATGGGTCATTCCTCCTCGCTGATGAGGAGGACGCCTGTCCCCTGGGGAGGGGAAAACTGGATGAGTGACTGTCGCAAGATTCAGGCAATGGATGTGCTGCTGACTCAGGAATGGACTCTGACAGCCACCCTGCTTTAGTCCAGCTGCTCCGAGTGGGAGCGAGTTTAGGGCAGCTGTATTGACAGGTACATGCAAAAGTTAGGAGAGAATGGAAGAGAGAGGAAAGAAGGAAGGAAGGAGCAAATGCAGCAGCAACTCCTTTTCGAGACACATGCATACAAGAAATAAACATTTTTCCTTAGTGCAAAGTTGATATAACCCAACAGATAAAAGATGAGTTTGTGGATAGGCATATCTAGAACACCCACAGCATTTCTGAGTGGATTTTAAAAGAGGACGTGCATTTTAAGAACTGACAGACTAGGCTGGGTGCATGTGCACATCCATAATACTGCAAAACTCCAGAGACTCCCAGAAAGTACACCCACCCACCCATATATGTATTTGCATGTGGGTGGTATTCTGCATAAATGACTGTCAACTTAAAATGCCATTCTCTAATTTACATGCAAATTCTACCTCTGGTAAAATAAAAACATATTTTAAGCAGCTTACAGTGCCAACACATTATTCCCATGAATGATTCCTAGTAAACTATTTATGCCAACTGTGGGTTTTTTTTTTTTTTTATGATTTATTGGATGGTGAATGAAACCACTTAAACTATAGTTGTCTGTATGAATCAGTAATTTTCATGTTTCTAATTAAAATGTAAACAGCGTAATGAAGACATCAAGTTTTTAGGCAAATGTCTCTTCCATGCCACTTGGGGTATGGTAATTACTGGAGCAGATCTATGGATGCTTCTGAGTCCCCATACAAGTCCAGATTAAAAGCATTACTGCTAAACCTGGCTTTTTACACTAGGGAATTGTGGACTCTAACCCATTCCCAGTTTGCTTACAGATGCACACTGGTACCACCTTTAAAACCTGGTCATTAAAAAAAAATCAAAATGGAAAATAACAAACGAAGTAATTTATATTTAAAATGTTGATTATAAAACATTTACTGGCAATCAAAATGCTGGAAAGAGATCTACTCTGATTTGATTCCTTGCCATTAGCATCTTGAGAAAAAAAAAAAAAAGAAAAGAAAAGGAAAAGGAAAAGGAAGAAAGAAAAGAAAAACAGCAACCAAACAGTGTCTACCCTACATTTCTAGAGCCCAGATCTGGGTTGAGGGGTGAAGTGATAAGCTGATTCCAGATGCAAAGATAACATTTAACATCCAAGATTTATTTTGTTTAAATGAACAGTTTAAATGAAGTAAGTTCACAATACACAAAACAGCAAAATTTTAAAACAATATATAATCCATGGAGTAAAAATGTGTCATTTCCCCTCTCATATTCAAGAATATAAAAGTGCCTTTGATATGAAGCTGTAATCTGTTTTCATTTTTATTTCAGCATCTATTTCTCTCAAATTCGTCAAAATTTATCCTAAAGCAAATGACCTCTTCCACATGCTGCAGAAATACATCACCTCTTCTGCCTACAACTGTTAATTGAACTTCCTTCTGAAGCCTATTTTTCCAAGTTAACCAGCATGCTTGCTTTACATATTTACTACCTAGCACGTGAACAGTTATTTTAAAAAATATATATGTATATAATTCTGTACTGTCCCTCCCTCCACACACCCCTTAGAACTACTGCAGCTACACTTGCAGTTGAGCAGTTACAGCTGAAATCTGCAGTGATGTTAAAAGTCTAAAATGTAGGATAAAAGGAGGATTCCTTTCCCTCATCCCAGCCCCACCTCTGGACTCAAAGTCCACAGACTGATTGATATGGCCAATTTTCATATTATTTTTACATAAATGCTAGACAAGCATGTTGCTAAGGTTGGATGTGGAATTGAAAATGGATAAGAAACTTAAGTGGGGGGGGGAGTGGACATGAGGCAGAGAAAGAGAGCAATTTTTGCACTGTTACGTTTTATTACTAAAGTAATGCAGACAAACAAATGTATACCCACCATCCTGGGGTCAGAGGGAACGTTCAATCTAAAAGCATTTTCTACTACTTTACCATCTGAAAACATAACCTTTTTTTTTTTTTTTTTCCCTAATTTGGGCATAGAGACATAGTATTTTGGGGAAGGGAGAGGGTGGGACATGGAGAGAGAGAGAGGATCTGAACGAGGCATGTTTTGGTGATGCTTAATTTTTTTTTTTTTTTCAACACTCCTGGGGGCTTCCGAGGGAAAGAAAGCTGATTAAACAAGGCCAAGTGTTTTGTCGGCTTAAGGGTGATATCATAGTTGTGTTCAATATCAGAAGTGTTGCGAGTACAGGCATCATTTCTATTCGCTTTGTGCCAGAAAGGTAAACACTGGATTGCACTGTGGATTAAAACAATAAGAAATCCCTTTCCTCTCAGGCTTTCAAGGCCGTGTTAATCGGGTGTAATTTTTAATGAACACTAGCTGCTTGGTACTCATTCAAGACATTTCATTAGAAGGTTATTCATTTAAAAATCAACGTTTCAACCATATCAAGCTGTAACCTTTCTTGAAATGTAAATGAATGGTTTAAATGAGAAGATTCATAAAGAAGGGATGTTCCAATTCCAAGCATGGCATGCTATGTATTTTTAAATTTGTCTATGCCAGATGCTGTCCGTCAGAACAAAAAACTGTCCAAGCAGACAATCTGTGCGTCTGAATGTTGATCATGTTGGAAAGTACAGGGGGGAGGAGGGGAGTGTGTCAAGGATTCATGGTCCTTCATCTTTGCAGTAGAGCAAACACGTCTCTCAGTATAGCGACAGACAGCTGCTTCCACTTTCTAATGTGCCCTAACTTAGATCACTGAAAGAATTGTCAGCACTCAGAGAAACACACAAAGATAACACAGCCAGCTGCCATGGAGGGGAAAACAGCACAGCTCAGAAGAAATGGGATTTGTTCCATTTGCATGACGCGGCCTCCCCTGGGCCCCTTTCTTTCAAATCCAAAGCACAAAAGACAACACTTAACATATTTGCTTAAAGATGACAACCTCATGTTGATTTCATTTGGATGTAACAGTGTCAGGATTACAGATATAAGAATATATTATATCTGTAACAGAGACTGACAAATGTACCCATCAGTGGACCTGTCTGATTCATCTGCTTATACAGCCATTTTGCCATCCCAAGGGTGCCATCTAAGTAGTAACTTTAGAAGACTGAAGGTCTAATTTTATTACACCACATTTCAACCTACTAAACAATATTATTTCTAAAATAGATCATTTTTATTGGAAGTCTCCCTGATGAAAAATCCAGTAGACACCAGAGAATTTATGAACTGTATGGGTCCTTTGAACTCAATATACTGCCCATTTTAAACAACTTTTCTTGCCGTATGCCAAAATCCCAGTATCGAATAAGTGAAAGTTAGAGAGAATATGTATGTTTTGAATGTCTAAGTACATTGATACACTAAACAGATTTTATAGATAGAGAGAGGGGGAGAGAAGGAGACTGATTGATTATATGGACAACTATAAAATCAGGTCTTACCTGGTCCATTTGAGTAAATTCTTTGTAACCACTTCTGTCTGCTTCATTATATGTCCTTCCTCAATATAGCCTGTGTACTTCAATAGCAACTATATGAATAATCATTGCCTGTCGATACCTTTTGGACATATACTCAATCTGATTTTCAGTATTCTTTAGGCAGAGGATAAGGCCAGAGGAAGATTTAAAGCTAAACTGGCTAGCCTCTAGTCATTATAATATGTACAGCTTAGGAAAAAACATGATTCTGACCTGAAGCCTACATACTTTTACAAATCTTTATTCTGTATGGCTTTATGGATTCTGACTTTCTTAAGCAAATAAAAAGATATAGGAGGATGTGACTGATTTATTTGCATCTACATTACTCTAATTTACTTGATTGGAATTATGGGGGCGAGAATGGAGACACAAGGAACAGGTAGAGAGGAAACCACCATTCTCTTCACACATGCAGTACACACACACACACACAGGCACATAAATGCCTGGGCCACATTCAGCCCCACAGCCCACCCAACTGACTTCCCATAATAAATGCTGGCTCCCTGTGCTCCTGCTTTGTCCAAAGGAACGCTCTACTGCATGTTGCTATTTACTGGCAACATTATAATTCACTCATTTGGTCTTGTTTTATAAAATAGAGTTAAGTGCTATATGTGAAATTTCTGCACAGCAGATGGTTACCAATCATTATTTTCCATTTGTTTAGTTTCTAGTAAGAACAAGAGAAACTGTGGAGTAGTGATGCAAAAGAAAACTAGCAGCCTGCCTGAAAACCCAACCAGTGCCAGAAGACACATTAAAAAAAATTACTTTTATCACACAGTAGATCAAGGCTAAATATAATTTTGAGCCATGGGGAGACACTACCCCCCCACCCTCATCCGTAAAGGAAAATGCCATTTAGCAATTTATTTCTTAGTATAAAATCCTCTAAGAATTAGCCTCTCTATTTTTTTAAAGTGATCAAAGTTTCTAGAAGCAACTTATTATAACCATTAATGTTTGTCATCACCTACGCTGAAATCACTTTCTTTACCTCTAAGTGGCCCAGTTGTCCAACAGAAAATGGGAAATAGGAGCCATTTGTGGACAAGTGCACATGCACAGAAAATTAAGCTGTAAATATCTGGGCCGGGTTATTACTGGAATCTGGAAACATCTGGGGCTACAGAACAAGCCAAGCCCCATTTCCACAATGTCCAGGTAATTGCTTAAATGATTTATACCTTACTGTTTCTATTAAAAATGTCTTTAAAGAGAAACATTTGTAGGCTCGGTTCTGCAATAAAAACTGGTATCTGATTTCACTTGTACAAAATCTTGTGAAAGATGCTACATTTCTTCAAGGATATGTGCATGACAAAACTAAACCCTGGACAAAGACGGGAGTGCTAAAAGAAGGCGTGGTCAGTCATTTAAAGAAAACACTCATATCAGGCAAGCAAATTTTAAGGGGCTTACTTGTGATTAGTTTTTATTCTAATCCAAGGAATTCATTTAAAAAATTCTCTTCATGCACATCTGACAAATACATCCAAGCCATTTTAGGGTGAACTATACCTCAATATCCATTTTCAATTTCAGTTTTAACTAATTCCTGTAAATCTTGTTTACTGAGTCTTCAACTGAATATCATGCCAAATCTATCACCTAAGGGACAAATAAGTACCACCTCCCAGAGAGATATGGGCCACTTAGTTAAGAAACTGGAGAAATTTAAATTGGCTCCCTTAGATGGTGTCTGTATGGAGCTACTTAACTGGCCCATTCAGAATGAAAGCGCTATCAATGCTGTCAGTTGTTTCATAGGTTTCTCTCCTGAACACACACACACACACACACACACACACACACTGCTGTATTCACTTGAAATGATTTTGTTTTATTTCAGATTTTAAGCCAAGAGGACAATTATAGCTTCATATTCTTCAAGAACTGCCATGTCTAGACCTAACAAAAAATTCAGTGATTGACAGCTGTCAGCTATGCTTATGAGAGCAAGGGGGAAAAAAAAAAAAGAACAGCAACAAAATAAACTATTGACCAGTGACTTTTAACTATGGCTTATATTTAGTGACCGCCAACTTACATCACTACCCTCTCTGGGGAATCACCCTATTTTTTTTCTATGAGATGACTAAGGGGAAAATGGCTGACATTTTAGGTGTGAAGAATCTACATGGATATTTTTATTTAGTTAGTTTCAACACCCCCCCCCCACTTCCTGATAATAATCAGATAGAATTTTAAGCCTATGTCTTTTGGATCCTCCCTTGATTTAGTTTGGTTGTTGGCAAGCCACTTTCTTAAAGGTTTTATAATTCATGGTCCTTACTCTCAATCTCATGGCTTTCAATTTACACTTAAGCAACTTTAACGTGCTTGAAGATTACTGGTTTCTTGAAAACCACAAAGGCTAATTTAACAAAGGAACTAAATAGATTGTTGCAGTCAAACTGCAAAAATGCTCTTGCTACTTTTAACCTATTGTTTCACAACCTTTATTATTCTACCTCTAATGTACTATACTTCTTTACTTTTGAAGCTCTTTGCTGAAGATGCAGTGTTTTCATGCAATTGACTGAACAACATTTGTCCACTGCAGCTCACTTAACAGTGTATCTTTGCAATAATTTAGGTTCAACAATCAGCATTGCAGATATTTTCTTCTACATGGAGTATATGAGATCAACCTAGATTTCAATATGAAGTGGTGAGATAGCATCTAGAACTTTTCAGATTTGAAGAGCCCAAACTGGAAGAAAACCAGTGAGCTTTCAGTAAAGGTTATAGGTTTCCTTAGTAAAATTGTGTTTTTAGAAGAATGACAATAGAGCCTTTGTTTTTTCTGAGTTCTTTCATGAATCAATGTGAACAAGTGCTTTTCTCTGGTACATCTATCTTTAGGTTCAAATACAAATGTAAAACAGAAACTTTGAAAAATACTGTTCACTAACACATTACAATTTCAACATTTACTCAAATTGAATTTCCCTTAGAAAATTTTGTAATGCTATATGTTGTAACATTAGTGACAGGTTTAAGAAAGAAACTGACCCTTCCACAAACACACAAACTAAGCGGGTAATGCATTTGAACCACTAGAAGACAGGGTCACTGGGTGTCACCCCAACTAAATTGTTTACTGCCTAGTATTTAGTACAAAATAAATGAATAGTGTCAGACATTAAATATGAAACAAAATGTCAATTAAACTGTTAACCAAAGACATTCACAAACTAGAGAGTCAATGAAAGTTATAACAACTGTAGATCAGCTAGTTTGCATCTCACATCTTATCACCATAAGTACCATCATGTTCCCAAGGAAATCTGTTTTGAGTATTTCCAGGCATATATTTGCACACTGCTTATTTATCAGAGAAAGGACAAAATAGAAAGAAATGTCTTAGGAGATGCTGATTTCACATGTTCAACCAAAGGCTGAATAACAAAATGTCAATCAATCCTATGCTGGCAAGAAGTTGATTTGGAAGTGTCCACATCTAAAATTTTATGATTCTATACCCTCGAATTTTTCTGACTGCAAACACAAAAGGAAAAATACTTAAATAGGTAAAACACAGTGATTTGAAGCCATGTGTTACTGCCTGTAAACAAAATAGGTTATGGATTTTTGTTAGATAGCATTATAATGTTCTGTTTCTGTAAAATAGTTTAAATGCTCTCCTATCCAGAGATATGAAAATAGAATAAATGGCTGTAAGCTCTTTTTTTAGCTGTATAATTATAAAACCATTTTTTTAGAATTATAAGATTATAGTCTTTCTTTAGTAATTAAAGAATATAGAAATTTCATTTTTTAGAGAAATACATAATTTTAATATATCTGTTCTTTAAGTACTTTTAAAGGAATCTTCTAGTTTTTTAAAGTAAGATTAATAAGAGATGAACCAAGTGACAATCTCCTATATTTTTATCAATTCATCTCACCAAACATTTATTGAACACCTATTATAGGTCCTGCACTGTACACACATGTTAAGATTAAAAATAAAAAATGAATTAGATGTAGTCTGCTCTCAAGGAATTTACAATTTCATAAACGAGAAACACAAATGCCCAGCAATCTACAGAAGAAGAAAGATGATGGCAAATGACTAAAAGATTGTTTTTAAGTATTTAGGGAATATCAGACACATGTTGAAATGGATCCTGATTAGGGTGGCTCAAGAAGTTTTCATAGATGATGCAACATCTGAACTAGATGTCAAAGTCTTGGTAGGTTTTCGACAGGTGTTGCAGAAGAGCATTCCACAGAGTAAAAAGAAGATAAACAAAGATTAGTTAGGGATAAAACAGAGAAAAGATGGAGTTGCTTCCAGTCTGATAAACATCCAACTTTCATACTGATCTATAATTTTGACATATTTTTGAAGACACATGAAGTCCCTAACTCCATTACGGCTAAAGTTAATCTGCTCGTCAGTCTATTCATATCTCTTACAGGGGAAAAGCACCGGCTAACACTCATCAACTCTCAAGATATTAGAACTGCTGACACATTTGCTTGTAAGCAACTAGTAAGCATGTTTAATGAATGGTTACCATCCCTCCTGAAGGGCTTAACAAAGTGATAAATGGTCCTTCAGCTTCCTTCATTATTTCCAAGACAATTTCTGGAGTTTCTTAAAGGAAACAAAAAATCTTTGCATTCAACCATTGGCCACCAGCAAGGTTCCAAGTGACTCAAGCTCACCAGTCAATGACCAAGCAGTCACGGATTACATAGAACTGAAAAAAATCTTGAGTCGTTGGACCCACTCTCCTTACTGAGGTTCAGAGAGGCTGAAGGCCTTACCCAAGGTCACAAATATGATAGGCTGGTGTCACCTTTATCACATTCCTGAGGTACTCTTACCAGACGGTGGCAATGCTCTTAAGATCCTTCGCAGATTGTTGTTGAACTTTAGCCAGATAGTCAACCATCTCTAGTACGTATCATGAGTACATTCAATTCTAAACAGATCTCTCTATTTTTATGACTTCAAACCAGGAAGAATAGAATTTTTAAAATTAAAACTTAGAGCAAAATCTTTAAGAGCTCATGAAATGTATAAATTTTTGGTTCTGAGAAGTGATTCTCAATCCTAACTTTACATTAGAATCACTGGGGGAGAAAAAGAAAAGGTTTTGGTCATCCCTCAAAACCTCCATTTAAGTGGTCTGAGGTGGGGCTTTGGCAAATATTTTTTGTTTTGTTTTGTTTTTGGTCATTAAGGTACAGCTAGCATTTACAGGGTAGATACAAACTTTATCATCAAATTTTGCTCAAATCAAATTAAATCATATATCTATCTACGTCAATGATTTGAACTCCTATAATGGCAATAAATGCATTATTTTCCAAAAGAAGTCTTAAAAAAGATATATTCCAATCCTCAGTAGATTTTCTTCCATAATTTCATTTGAGGCTTAACCAAATTGAGTAGGTGAAGGAGAAAAAAAGAGTCTAAGAGTAACATGAATCATCTTTAAAGGCATGTGCATTTTTTACACTTTTTTCAAATTATAGGGAAGAAAAGGGGAGATAGTTCTTTTAATTTGGGTGACCACAAATCCCATATATATCCAAGATCTGCTATAGAACCTGCCATTTTAAAACAGGAGACTATAATTTGTTTAGATTATAGTGCTTTGTGCTAAGTAATGTGACTAGTCACTAATTCCTAATAAATGCTGTTTTCTTGCATAATTATATGAGGATGTGATTTTTTAAATTAATTGCCAGCATCATTTTTAGCAACAGCCATATGAAGGCAGTCCTTACCCTTACTTTCCTATACAACTTCCCTAACTTCTTTTGCCTTTAGCTATTTCCTCATTTCTACAAGTGGTCTTTCACCCTCTGTCCATGCCAAAAAATGCTGCTACACATTCCTCCTAGTACATAGCCCAATATCCTCTTAATTAATTCAAGGTACTTCCTCATGATCTAAATATCATAGTCCACTGGCTCAAGTGAAATCTGATTTTCCAGATGATCGAGTATAATAAACAGGCCTACAGATAAATACTTTAAAAAAAAGGAAGAAAAAAAGAGAGAGAGAAAGAAAGAGAGAGAGAGAGAGGGAGAAAGAAAGAAAAAGAAAGAAAGAAAAAAAAGTTCAGCCCCTCAAAACAGTAAACAGGTATGGGTAAGGATGAATTTCAGGAGCATGAGGATGGATGAGACAGTAAGGTTTCTGGTGAGTTTGCAAATAGCAAAACAGATAGAAAACCATTTCCCCACTGGCCCCAAGCACAAGGACACCTACAAAGTTGGCTATTAGAATTTACAGGTAAATATTTTACAATATGCATTTAGCTCTACGTGAACATTACAATTATACAGGAGCAACGCCTCCTAGACTGTAGCTCAGCAGTAGAGGCATTTTGATTTAGTAGAGTAGATTTCAAGGAAACAGACTATATTAGGGTAAAATTGGGGATTTTTGCTCAACACTACAGAAAAAACTATACCACAGGTTGTACTATACTCACTGGGTATTTTTAAGAAGAAACAATACAAAATAGTTTCCTGTAAGGTCTTTTTACTCTGATGCTGCAACAAAATAAAACAAGACACAAATCATAAAACAAACGAAACGAGTATTAATGCATTGCAGGTACTCACTGAGGA
The DNA here is from genome assembly GCF_030028045.1 of Hippopotamus amphibius kiboko. Lineage (NCBI taxonomy): Eukaryota > Metazoa > Chordata > Mammalia > Artiodactyla > Hippopotamidae > Hippopotamus > Hippopotamus amphibius. The sequence goes on from NC_080193.1 coordinate 138,865,610, forward strand.
CTTATTAAAAGAACACAGCAAAATAAAGAACTTCCAATAGTAGTTTTCCTAACACTTTTATTGCTTACATATTATTGATAGATGCCACCCACAGTAAAAAAAAAGACAAAAAAATAATAAAACCAAAAATCCCAAGAGATTTTGCATATGTACAGATTTTTTCTCTCTCTAGAAAGACACTACTCAGTCTAAACATCTATTTCTGAATCAGATTATTTAGTCCTAATATCTTACCATGCATAAGTAAGTAAATGAGTTGATTAGTTGATCGGTACTCTCAGAATTACATAAAACATATTTTTCCAATTAGGGAACACATATTCTTAGTGCATTTAAAATCTTCCCACAGAAAGGACAAGCACTGTTCATGTAGACGTATAAAATGCCTTCTAGTTTGTCAGACAAGGACTCTGTCAGACAAGGACTCAGGCCATGTGGAATGTCCCACTGCCTACATTTGGATCATATCAGTATTCCCCTCAAAAATGTTGCTTAATTTTCTGAATAATGAAAGCGAAAATCTCTCTTTAAAGAACTTTATACCAACACTACTGGAGTAGAATACCACGATAAGGGGGGTGGGGGATTAGACCCAGATCTTTTGTAGGTTGGGCCTAAAACTGACCCCAGATTTGTGACTCATGAATGGAAAGTCAGTTTTAATATAGATGTGCTTTAAAAGTAAAAATGGCTATTATTCTTAACAAGTTACACATTGAGTATTATTCTTTAAAAACGACTCATAAAATATCTTTTTAAGGACTTAAAGTCATGATTATGTTCTACTCTCTTACCTCTGCTTGAATTTAATTTTTCATTTTCCAGGAAAGGATACATTTTCTAACTAACCCCGTTAACCTAATTACTCATAAAGAAATACCAAAAGCGTCCCTGACATCAATACCTTCACAAAGAAATGTATCTGTGCACATGCACAAGAGCATCTTCCATTTAGATAATCAAAACTGTAATTTTTACTTAAAAGATTCTTTTAGATCCATGTAATTCCTGGCAGTAAAATTTATCACAAGCACTTAAAGTGTGCAAACAGTAAGACTGTCCTATTCATATCCTTATTTCTTTATAGATTTAAATTCAAAAGTATTAACTGTTAAGCTTAAAAGACTAATAGGACTCTATTTAATGGTATTTGTTTGATCTTAAATGGGTATTGTGATGAAAATGCCTTCAATCTTAAAGGAACCTTTTATCCTACTCAGAATAATTATCTTGCAAGATTAAAATCAGTGAATCATACCTAATTAAGATTTATAATTTCGCATCATTCAGGTATATGATCTAAGAGAAAGAGTTTATAATCCGAACTTCAATTTAAATGGAAAGGAATAAGTGAATAAAGGGAAATAAACAGCTGTTGGGGGCACAAGGATGCATTACTATTTACCCAGATTCCTAGTTTAATCTTTTTTAAAGCTAAACATTTAATATGAAAACACAACATATTAAAGAATAGGAGTAAGGTGGGAAAAGAAGGTTCCCAAATTAAATCAAACTACAGAATTTTTTGGTTATACAACATAGAATATTTAAACATATGCATTGTGGCTAATGACCTCTTAAAAAAATCAAGTTTGCAATGCCTTTAATGCAAAATGATTCCTAAACTGTGGGGTGAATTTATAATTAAATGGGACACTGTTTTAATAGTTATCTCCAAGCCTCCTTTCATTAAAGTACATGTCAACTGAGAGAGCAATACCTTGTTATTACAAAGGGCACAGATTTTTCTTCTTAGATGGTCTCAAATGTAGTATTTCTCTCCACCAAGTCTAACGAGGCATTCAAAATAAGTTCGGTTTTTTTCTTTCTTCAGAAATATCTTTAAAGCCTGCCCCCCCCCACCCCCACCAGTCTTGGATTACATAAAAGAATAGTTACTTTTCTGAGCTCTTTGATATTTTTCTTCCTGGCAGAGTCATCTGATGTGGGAAATATCTTTTGAAAATAAATGGTGCAACTTCAAGTGCACTCAGATCCATTACTTGCTGGACATTCCATCATATCTGAAAAAGCCGCTTGACTTCAAAATTTAGTTTTAGGGATCTCAATATGAAGCTTGATCTCATTGAGAAGTATCTTGGGAAGCAACAAGGTAAACGTTTTATCCACCCATCAACCCAGACTGCTCAAACCAAGGGGGCAAGCAGTCACAGATGGTGACTACATTTTTCAGGGGGAAGGGGATTGTTCTGGCTTAAGTTCAGAAACGAAGTGCACAATTTGAATATAACATCCTGCAAAGTTAATGTTACTGCAAGACTTACTTTCATCTTTAACACAGCTATCACCACATGTTTATATAGCTACAATGCTACTTACTAATGTCAAAGTATCAGTACTGCTGCTACTGTAACAAGGTAATTATTTTTGTGTTTACCCGTCTTACCTGGCTCCTCTTACCTGACTCCAGGAGTTGTGCTTTTATTTCTCAATGGGCAGAATTTTCTGTATTTTTAGATAACTTAGGATTCTACATTAAAAATACCTACGTCGCTTGTGCTTGAAACTTGCACAAGTCAACCTGGCACAAAGCAACAAAGAAGCTCTCAGGCTCTTATTTCAAATCTTACTAAAATCCTCCCACCCTAATCGTTCTGTGCCTGGGGAATACACATTTAAGAATGTACCTGCCTGCAAACAATTACAAAACAAAGTTGCTTGTAAGAATATCTGCACAAAAATTCAAGCAACCTATGGGAGCACATCAGGCAAAAGGCAATGTAAGATAAAGGCAAATATTTCAGTCACCAGTTCATGTATAGAAAGAGCAGAAGATCCCTAATGGTCCATTTTCCCATCGAGGCTCTTACTCAGCAAACACTAGTTATCTCTTCAGGCAGAAGCACGTGGAATCATTGTGGACTGGTCAGTCTCCCGGTAGGAAACCCAGTGACTTCCACAAAGTTTGCGGGTAATGAAGGCAGGGCCTGCTTCATTGCCCTGTGACCTGGGCAGGTCTGCAGGTCCCCCACACAGAAGGGCCCTGCACTTGGTTTAATGTTCTGCTGTTGCCGTCTTGAATTCTTAATAATTTTTGAACAAGGTGCCCCACATTTTAATTTTGCACTAAGCCCAGAAATTATGTAGCCAGCCCTAGGTGAAGGTGACAATGTTGACGGGAAGGAGAATATATCAGAAGAATTGCAAAAAGTTTACAGCAACATCTAGAAACCCATGGCTTTACATTATACTACTTTAAAATTATTATTTTGAATGTTACTGTTTCCATGAATAATATTTCCTAAAACCATAGCATGAAAGTAGAGGTCACTCATACTCAGATAAGTCTACTGTCATAAGTATATGGCATTTAATCAATTGTCAGTTGCTTAAAAAGCATCCAGTTGACATAAGGCAAACATTAGATGGGGAGGGGGGTGTTGCTTGCTGAACTAAAACTGAGTTTCTGTTTTCTTGCCAGCAATATGTCCACAAGTGGAATGGGATAAATATACAAATAACCAGCAGAAAGAAAAACTCATAAGCAAGAAACTGAGTAAAGGTATTATCAACATTAAGATATTGGGGAAAAGAAAGCATAAATTTTCTGAGTATTTTACAGTATGTATCCTACAGCAAGAAAATACTTTTTGTAAGTTATATATCACTCGTAACTCATATGAAAATAAGAACAAAATCCTAACAAGAAACAAACTTTCCAATATGACTTAAAAAATACTTTCTAAAAATGATTTCCCAACATAAAAGTATAAATATTTAAGCCAGGATACAGGGTAGAAAAAAGTTTAACCTTGGGCCTTTAGATAATAAATCATGAATTTCTACTTTCAAGATGTATCAGTTTCAAAAATGACTGGAAGCAGTAATGCTATAAATGCTTTGAGAAAATCACAGTAGCTCAAATATAAGCAAACATATCCATTTATACATATACTCAACATAAATACTTCTGCATTGCAATTCTTCTTTGAATTCACTGCTTCTAATATCCTCTGAAACCACAGCTCACCATATGCAATGTTAAGCACAGTGTCACTATTCAAGTAACAAGACAACAAGCAGATTTGTTGCATAAAATATGTAAATATTATTAACAGAAAGTGCCATATGATATCTCATGTTTGGATGGTTTCTGATCACCTATCTTTTCTGCCGCCTCACTCTCTTAACTAAGACTGTCGGCAACAGGTACGGCACTCGTGTGCTGTGCTGTGGCAGAGCTCCTGAGCTGGCATCTGTGCTGCTGCCCTGAGGAAACTTTGCATACCCACCTGCTTTTGATTTGCTTCAAACTTATCAGTACAATTTATTTGTACCATACTCTTGCCTAGCTTTTATTTCCACTATCTGCATTTCTTATAGTCAGCATCCCTCAAGCACAACTGCCATTTACATGATAACATCCAAAATATCAAAAGGATCAGTAATCAGTAATCATGTCAAAGCGGCTAGGCTTGAAATTTTCACTGTAAGTTAAATGAAAAAGTTGCTAAAAATTCAAGTTTAGGAAAAAAAAGGAAGAAAATTACAAAAATCCAACCATGAAAAGTCCCTGCTAAACAGACATTTGCAGTCTTTCCAAAAAAAAAAAAAAAAAAAAAGCCTGTCATTTTTAATAGATTTTAAAAAAAAGCTAGCTATAATCTGTTGTGTGTGAGAGAGAGAAAGAAAGAGTTAATTGAAAGGTGAAATAATTTTTGGACTTGAAGACTTCTTAGTAGTTCCCCCAGATAATTTCTAAGTTCAATTTATTTTAATAAAACATTAACTCTTGCTTATCTCCAAAGAGACAATTATATTACTTTTTTTAACTGAAAGAAAAAAACTGCATTGTTTTCTGTGTCACTTGTTTATTCTAGTTTATCAGGGACCAAAGATAAAAAAGCAGATATGCTGATTAATCACACCTTATCGATCAGTAGTATACATCAGTATTTCACACAAATATCTGTAGAACAATTTCTCCCAATCAAAAATTTATAAATCAACTTAAATTCCTGGTATTTAAAATTATTTGCTCTGCAAAAATAAATGTACTTTACAAAAGAAGTATGTAAAATTTGTACTCAAGAATACCAAAGGCAAAACAGCAAACATTTCTATCAAACCAAGGTTTTAAGAACAAACTAGACAGTACAAAACATAAAAGCCTGCAATTGTTTTAAGTACACCTAGCAATTCTGCCGATTTGGGACCATTAAAACTGATTACTTAATTAGGCAATCATTCAAGGCATCCAAACACTCACAGACAAAAACAGGGAATTATTAGCATAGCCATCTTCACCTTGAGATGCAAATTCTGAAAAATGTTGCAGACACTTAAACTTTCAGGATCTATCCCCATGCGTAAACTAAGCAAAATACTAAATTCTAAAAGGTGACATCCCCAAACTCAGGAAAAAAAAGAATTTACCTAAAATGACATTACTCATCTGTTTTTTTTTCAGATGGCTAATATTTTGAACTATCTTAGAATGTAATACAGATTGTCTCTAGATTCTTAGAAGTACTACTCCCTTTCTCCCCTCTGGTCATACTCTTGTACTAGCTGAAAGTAATTAAGAAAAATTTTGCTCTCTTGTATGCCTGTCAGAAGTACCTGCCTCCAAAGTTCCTGCCTGACATGAATAAAAGCAACAAAAAAGATTTTCTATTTATGGGAAAAAAAAAAAAAAAGTATTGGAAACTCAGCCGCAGGAGTCCTTAATATAACTGAGGAAAAAACTCTCTGTTTTCACTCCAAAGGTATCAGAGACATTTTTAAGAATTTCACTGATTCGGTGTAGTCAGGAAAAAGAAAAATATTCCATTTTCGAAAAAGATGGCTCCTGAAATAATTCTAAAGTGACCCTATAAACTGTCTTTTTAGGAGAAGAAGAAAAAAAGCAAGTCAACTCACACATACAGCTTCCAAACAGAAGTCTTACCCTCTTCCAGGAAAACAACGAGATTTTATTTACCCTGCTATGATTCTTTCATTTCAGATATGATTAATTAGCAAGTATTACACTTTGCAAAACTCCCACCAAACTCTTTGTGCTCTACCAGCCTAGCTGTTGATAGACCCATGTGAAATAACAAGTAGCCACCAGCAGGAAAAGACAAGTGTCCAAAAACTCTACATCCAAGAAGGAACACTTCTCTCCTATCTTTGCCTCCCAACATGAAACAGGCTGCTTTTAACTGCTTTCACCGAAAATAAAGAAATAAATAAAAAATTTTTTAAGTTGGTCCTTTTCTTAATAATACTGTTTAAAATTTGAATAATGCATGCAACATTTCAGCATCCAAGAATACATGGCATATTTAATCGGTTACCCACCTACATTTTGAAGCTGAAATTCTGAAAGACTTGTGAGTTCCTGGGGCTTTTATTGGTAATGACCCACATGCACAATTAATAAACAATAAAGATGATGTGAGCGAGCGTGTTTTGGTAAATGGTTTTTACAGGAAAAAATGTTTCTTCCCCCACTAACAGCTATTATGCCACATGTATAATGAAGATGGGCCACAGAAATAAAGGGCTAAAAGAGAACATGAAGAGAAGAGAGCCACTCTAAAATCTGAGTGAATGAAAACTCTGATTTTCTGTATATTGCTCCAAAACACCGCTTCAAAATAATTTTTCCTTTAAAACAATCATTTTCAAAATGTCCACGTGAACCAAGAAGCAGGCCAGAACTGGGTGTACTATAAATATGTATCTGAACAACAGTCAGTTTACAAAGGCTGGGGTTTCCCCTTAAACCTTTCAACTGTTATGTCCAAAAAAATTCACACACAGTACAATACTAATAAATAGATCTTGGTGGTTCCAGGAAACATTTTTTTTTAAATCTATTCTGGTCAAAATATCCTTGCTTTTTTTCTGTTGTATTAAATTTAGGATCAAAAACATCAAAGCAGCTTCCACCTCGGACCTAACTTTTAGAGGATCAATGTGACAAGGCAGCCCCTGATAGATGTTTCTCTTGATAAACGACTTGTTCAAAAGAGACATTGTAGCTTTCATTTCCTGACCACAACACACTTTTAATTTGCAACAGCAGAGCTGCCAGAGTGTGAGCACTTGCCCACTTTCCAGCCTTTTAGGTTTGTAGCTCTGGTTCCCTTAGGCCACACATGTGAGACAAACAAAATCTAAAAATAATCAGAGTAACAGAATTACAAAATAGGAGCCACTAATGCCACTCCATACACACGCACGTGTCTACTTTATAGATTATATATAAACTTTTCCTCCGCAGAATTCTAGTGTATGATAACAAGCTTCCTGAATGAACATCACTTGCATAATGGGCATTTAAACACACAGGGAAATAAATTATGTGAGTATTATTTAATAGTAAGCAGAGACGGGGGGGTTATACACTTAAATCTGCTGTTAAATGTCATGAATTATATGATTACCTACCCCAACGTGTTTTTTACATATTACTGCAATAATTATTATTACTACTACCCAGAAATCACATTTAAGTATCAATACGGTGAACAGTCAAACCATCCAATTTCTGTTCTCAGCACATTGTCCGAGCTCCAATTTAAAATTTATAAATGTAATATCCTCCTCATCACAGGCAGCAGCCCAATCTGCTCTGAATATATATTACAGCTTTAACATCACAGAGGGAAATCGCCCATCTGGCAATCCCATTCGCTCCAACAGCTCCGGGGGAAAAAAGCTGTGCTCTCCCCTCCTTAAAACATTTCTCAGGGCAAATTATGTGCATCTAAAATAAACAGTCTTCTTATTGATCGCTTCAAAGTCAACAAGTTCCAAATGCAAAATTCAATCAAATCCTTCCTATCATGTAAGAGCGGTGTGTGTTTAGCTCAATAGTCACCAGAGTCCAACCAGAAGTGTCTGTAGCGCATCGGCTCTTATAGTCCCTTTCCTTGTATTCACATTTGTGTTATGAGAGAGCAGTAACCACGGCCACATTACAGACCCCTGGCAGCTTTGCCCCACTGCTATTTCTTTCTTTCACATTTTCCCTTTCGTTCTTCCTCTCTTTTCAGGATGAATGCATGGTGGTGGGTATACGTAACAAAAACAAAAGCAAACATTTTAAAGTGGACATATTCTCTGGTTATGCAAAATACTTTTTAACATCTTTTTGTTGTTCCCTCCTCGTCTTAATTGAATATCACAAAGTGTACACACGGTCACAAGAGCTATTGAAAACCCCCTCTCACTCCATGTATCAGATCTTTTTTTTTTTTGGTAAAGAAAGAGGAAAGAGAGATTTCAAACAAAGTCAATTTCAGTGCCTGCTTATTTAATTCTGTCACAGGTTAAAAGTAAAAAGTGCTGACAGGCAGACAAGTGAATGGCAAGGAAAAAAACAAAACAAACCCTACCACTGTTCCTTAAAAGGCATTAAGGACTGTAAGCAATCACAATACATTTTTTATTTTCATGTAAAAGATATCCCTTCTCTCACTCACCCCAAAAAATACCACACTCAGAACTGATTACTCCACAAAGTGCAGTCATCGAGAGAGCAGAGTCAAATTGCATTAGTAGATTGAAAAAAAAAATTTCACCCACTTCTGTGTGTGTACATATATATATATATACACCTTCATTAGTAAGCAGTCTTTCCCCACACTCCCGCCCTCTTCCCTCTCCACCCAGCCCCCTCCCCAAAAAACCCCACACTGAGTTTAACTAATTTACATACCATTTGACTTCAGCAGTTATATAGTGCATTACTAGTAACATGCAACTTTGGGATTACAGCTAAAACCGACAAAGGTGGACTCCAGTAATCTAGTAATCAAAACTGAAATATACAAACAAGTGATAGCAGAAGCAAACAAGCATTTTGACAGATTAAAATATACATTTATATATATATATTTTTTGGTATGTATATATATATATTTTTAAAAGAATTCTATATCATGAGCAGCTGCTTCCCAAGCAGAGTCTTCAATGGGTTTATCATGCTATTTAATTTCTTTCCTATTTAGATGCAAAGGAAGTAAATTCCAAAACTGACATACCATAAACACTGGTGCTACTGATCATTTCTTGCTGGCAGCACAAAAAGCTGAATTGGATTTCTCACAAGCAGGAATTCCAAAGGTTGCTTTTCATTAAAGCCACTTTTCCTCTCAGCTATCAAATGTCACTGCCTTGAAACGTGGGCCCTTTCGTCAGGTATTCATTTAACCTACATGCATATAATTAAGGGGGAAAGCAACATCAACAAAAAGGGGATCTCAGATCACAGGAGAAGAAAGAAAGGAAAAAAAGCACATGACCAGGAATGCAAGTCCATGTCAATTTCACTCACTCCCATTGAAACTAACAAGAGCTCCGGGGAGGACGGTAATAGGATCAGTGGATTGTATATACCATTAAATTATACATCTTTCTCTCCCGTTCCTTGCCAACAATACGCCCACCACGCTGTACCCCCTCCAAGATGATGTGCTTACATTTTTCTGCAACCGATCTTCTGACATTTTCGCGTTCCTCCAGCCACGAGATTGTAATTTAACCTCAACTTTTTGTGTGTGCAAGATTCTTATTTACACTTCTTATTTACTTAGAAGTTAGTTCCCGAAGAAAGTCTAGCCCCACCCTACGGCTCCGCTTTCTTATTTTTTTATTTTTGAAGTAAAAAGATAGTGATAAGTAAGCCCAATATAGCGGAAAACGAGATTCTTGCAGTCGCGAACTCTTAATTCCACACTATTGTTACGATGATGAAGCAGTAAAAACATGCATTCTAATGTTTCAGGGCTACTTTGCACAGAGAAATTAGACAGCAGGTTGGCGTACAGAACAGAGACGAGTGCACATGAAATGTAATGTTTACGGCACAACTCGAAGGTCTCTTTTCATTACGGTCTTGGATTTACTTATGTTCTTTAAAAATCCAACAAACACAAACAAAACCAAATTTAAACAGATGGTAGGAAACTACGGAGCTCCTCTTACCTGAACGCGCGGAGCGAACACCCGATAGGTTAGCGTAGCATCGATCCGGTGTGTTTGCTGATGAATGGAAGCTAGGGTTAAGTGAAGGTGCCTATGATTTGAAATCATTCCAAGTTTTTGAAGGGAAGACGGACTGCAGCCTCTGCCATGTTGGAATTTCAAACCCAAAACAGCTGCTTGGAAGGAGCCAGCATGCCAGAGGCTGGGCGCAGGCGCAGAGCGCCGCCGAGCCAAATTCAAATCACTTTCACACTAAGAGCCAAAGATCAGTTTTCAAAGGAGAGAGGGAGAGGGAGACGCAGGCCGCCGCGAGGGAGCGGAGACGGCAGGCGGCGGCGCGAGGCGGGCCGCGGGCCGCGGGCAGCGCCGGGCCGCGGGGGGACCGCGAGGCAGAGCGAGAGCGGGAGCGAGAGGCGCGCGGAGCCGGCGGGGGAGCGGGGAGGCGGGAGGCGAGCGGCGGGCGGGCGGGCGAGCGAGGGGCGCGCCAGAGATTCATGGGCAGGGAGGGCGCAATGGCCGCGCCGCGCGGGCCGGCCGGCCGGCCGCGCGGGTCATGTTACACGGCCGGGGCCGCGGCGGCCGCCCAGCCTCGCCGCCGCGCCCGCGCGGCCCGGAGGGGGCCCCGGGGGCATGGCTCCGCGCGCGGGGACCCGCGGCCCGGCCTGCCCGCGCTCCGGGGCGGCCCGCGCCGGGGGAAGGGAGGCAAGGGGCCTCGCTTCCCCACGCGCTCCCGGCCCGCCCCAGGCCCTCTGGACAGCCGCGGCCGGGCCGCCCGCCCCCACCCCCCACGACTCGCGCGCAGGACAGCACCCGGCCCCGAGAGCGGGGACCTCACCCGCGCTCCCCCCGGGGCCCCCAGCACCAGCCGGAAAACGACTTTATTTCTGCCAAGAGGAGGCAACTTCGGGGGCGGGGGTGGGGGGGGGAATCCGAATTCACCGAGTCCCCCTCCCCCGCTGCCCTGTGAATACAGAAAAGCCGAAGTGGCTAGGTGTGCGGTCCCCTCTGCCGCCCTCTGGCTCCCCTCCCTACCTCCCCCAGGCGGCTCGGGCAGGGGAAGGCAGCGCCCGGGGGCCCCTGGGGCGGGCGGCCGGTGCGCAGGCAGAGACCTTAGGCTCCTGCTTTCCCAACCCCCTTCTCTGGAGCAATCTGGGGACCCAGGAGTGGGAAGGGAGTAGGGGCTTTGTGGTGCTGGGAGCTGAAGAAGAATGAAATGTGCAGTTGAGTGTGTTGCTGCATCCCGGGGAGCGATGCAGTGCTGATTGTCTGTTGCTGAGATAGCCTTTTGTTCGGAACATAAGGTTTAAGAAACACACACACGTTTTCTGGGGTCTCTTGTTAGATGTAAATGTGCTGCATCCAGACGCTTACTATGCAGTGTAAGCTCAGTTGGTTTACTAATCACCCCGCCCCACCCCCAAACAACCAGGATCATTTGAATGGGAACCTCATTCAGACTTCTAGGCTGCGAGTATTGCCTTCAACCTATTTCATTCTAGACTAGCCAACCATCCAACTGAGATAATAAAGCAAAACAATAACATTTGATCATGATGTCTACGAGATAATGTGCCCGGCAAAGTTCTTTAGAAATTGTAATGAGAAAGAGAGTGAGGGGCGTAATAATTTTTCTTCGTTTTCATTAAATATGACTTTAATAGATAAATGGTAAGTTTATACTTTGGCCTAGTGGACATCCGGTCCTCTGTATTTCAACTAAGCGAAGAATGAAAGAGGCAAATTAAATAGTCGACCAGGAGCCCATCAAGCTGAAAATGTTATCTTTGAAGACTGGAACCGAAAATATACTTGTTTAGGACTGACCCTCCTCTTAACGAACGGTATTCACATTTCCACCGCTTCTCCGCTGTAGATTTAATAGACTAAATTGCACCTCTCCAGATGATGAAATGCAGCTTTTAAAATATACCAACTATATACTGCGAACTTAATTTCATTCTCCTTCTGTGATTTTTTTACCTTATAGATAGCTATTGAATGGATGCATTTAGCTAACACGAGAAAGAAAAATGATTTTAGTTAAATCTAGGCAGATGATAGAATTTAAAAGAAGAAAAAAAGTGTTTCAAAATCTTAATAAATATTACTAGGGAATGAAATCTCTGTTTGGAATAGATTTGACCTTTCTGTGCATTTTTTTTTTTAAACCGAGCTTCAAAATACAACAGAAGAACTTTATTCTGATGTAACAGAGAACACTGAAGCCCCTTTAGTTATATTTTACAAGATAGCTTTGAAAATGATATTATGAGAAGTTGCCCATTGGATTTCACCACAAAGGAATAAGTGTAGGAAAGTATCTATGGGTCACTGTTGGATTGAGTACAGATGAATTAAACAACAACAACTGTGAAGAATTTATCATTTCAGTTATTGCCCATGTGGAGAATGCTGATGAGAAGTCCTCTGTGCAATTCAACCAAAACTGCTCTGTCCTTGTTTGTTAAAAAACAAAGTTCAAAGCTCATCAACCTTTAACACTAAATTCCTACTACTGAATTTACAGTTCCTCATGTAAACCAAAATACTGAATAAAATAGAAATAATGGAATAACCACTGAGTAAAAAGCAATGTATTTTGATGATCAACTTAAAGAAATTCATTGTCAATATTTAAAACAAAATAAGCCCTACTTTTAAAGGGGGGCAGGAAAAGTGTGGTTAGCAGAAGTTTACTAATAGATAAGTAGTACCTTCTTCAATTCTCTTATGTATTCATTTGAAATACAGATTGTAAAATCCATCATTCAACATACAAATGAACATAATTAACTTTGGAATCAAAGAAAGGGAAACTATTCAAAAGAGCACTGCTTATATTTACACAGAGTTTCCAAAATTACATAAACTCCCAGGAAAAAAAGACTTAAGTAATAAAATATTATGGGATTTGCATGACTAATAAAATCCACAGCGGAGTTTGTCATCCCACTATTTCTAGCTTGCTTGCTTGCTTGCCTTCTTGGTATGGATAAAGGTTGCTTTTCTTCAATTACATTTTGCAGAGGAATATGAAACTTTGTTTTTCAAAACAATTCATTCTTTGCAAAATTAGCACAATGTTTAGTTTTTATTGCCTTATTAAAACTATCTGTAATGATGTAGTACGATTAAGTAGCATTTTATTAGTCACCATATTCTATCTATATTTTTTAAAGTTTTATTCAAAAGAAATATTTCTGGTTGTAACTGATACCTACCTCTATAACATATTTTATGAAACTTTTCTTGTGATGATATGAGAACAAGAAATTGAGTCTTTAAAGAAAGTTGTGACTAGTTAATTCAACGAAAAACCAGGCTAATTTTTTTCCCACTGCATTACATATATTGCTTATCTCTTACTTTTTAATGTAGAGAGCTATATATAATGAATTTCTAATACACATATTCTGACTTGGGCTTTTTAAGAAAATCAAAAGAAAAATAAATATACCTTTTTTTCCTTCAGGAGTGTGTGTGTGTGTATGTGTGTGTGTGTGTGTGTGTGTGTGTGTGTCTGTGTGTTCCTCTCAAGCTAATTCAGAAGGAAAAATTCTTTTACTTTTTCCCGTTCTTATTCTCACTACACGTATAAACAACAACCAAAGTGATAGGTAAGGAAATAAGCAAGGTGAAACTGAATGGGATTTTGCAGATGACCATATGTTTGTCTGCACTGGACTAAGGATAATTTGACCCAGGTTAGACACAGAGATGTACTTTACCTATGTGATGGGAGAGGAAAAAGAAAGGAAAAGATGAGGGTAGACAGTGTAGAGAAAATGAGGGAGATGAGAATGACAAGATGCTTTACAGAGAAAAACAAGTTTCTATAATGTTTGGTTTGTTAAGAAATGCTCAACACAGTTCAACTTTTAAAACTTTTTAGCTTCAAACTCAAGGACTATTTTAATAAAACATTAAACTAACTAGTAATATCTTCTTCCACACTACTGTGTTTCAAAAAACATTCCAAGATTTAGTAGCTGTTTACTAGCCCTACACATTTTTTTTCATATTGCTCACAAAATCTGAAGTGAGTCTTAACGCAAATTTCTGGCACAGTAATTTTTTAATGTTTCCATAAAATTGCAGTTTAAGAATCTTCATTTGCACTTCAATTGAACTAAGACTACTGAGAAGTTATGCACTACCCCACGTCCTCAAAAAAAAAAAAAAGTGAAGACCTTGACCTCATTTTTGTGAAATTACTCAATTTGTTAGAATTACACTTGAACACAGGTACTGTCAAGTGGTATTAGAGTGGTCCATACATCTCCTGTGTGATCTAACCCTACAGTGGAGAGAGAACCAGAAAATCCTGTGATAGGATCATCAGAGATGTTTCCTTGGTTTTGCAAAAGTGTCTTCTAATAACCTGAGGATTAAGTTTTTTCATTCACTCTTTAAAATGGGGGTACTTCATGTATTTGCTGCAACCTCTGCCCGATTTTGCATGATTCTCAGTTTCACTTACGAGGCACATACTAAACACTTACTGTGGTTAAAAGTATTGCACTAAAAATTGCAGAGGATTTAAAAGAAAACTGACATTAACATTTTATGGATGTGCCCAGATAAATATAGTTCAAAGTGAATGTTGAACTATAATAAGTGACTCATAAAGGGGTTCTGTCCAGAAGATACGGGCTCTTTCAGGAAGGAGAGGGCAGTTTTCCTGGCCTTTGTAGTCTCAATATTTTCCAACACAACACACCACTTGTAGTTTGCACACACCATGTTTTGTCCTCTTTGTGCCTTGTTTTTCATTGAGCCCCAGGTTTGCCCTCTTCTGTGAGCTCTGATTCCCTGCAGACTCTCAGCACTTATCTCTTCCAAGGAGACTTCCCAGCCTTCTTAGGGACACTTCAGTATCTTTCCCCTGGGCTCTCTTCAGACTCTGTCTCTCTCTCTCTCTCTACATTAACACATCATTTGAAAAGTATCTTTGTGTTTGACTCCTCTGTTAGATTGTAAACTTCTTGAGGGCAGGCAATCGTAACTTCCATCTTTGTTTTGTTTTTGGTTTTATTTTTGTTTTCCCCCAAGTACTTAAAAGAGTGACAATCTGGGGCTTCCTAGGTGGCGCAGTGGGTAAGAATCCACCTGCCAATGCAGGGGACACGGTTCGATCCCTGCTCCAGGGAGATCCCACATGCCGCGGAGCAACTAAGCCTGTGCACCACAACTACTGAGCCTGCTCTCTAGAGCCCGTGAGCCACAACTGTTGAGTCCATGTGCTGCAGCTACTGAAGCCCGCGCGCCTAGAGCCTGTGCTCTGCAACAAGAGAAGCCATGGCCATGAGGAGCCTGCACATCACAACGAAGAGTAGCCCCCACTCACCACAACTAAAAAGAAAGCCTGCGCACAGCAAAAAAGACCCAACACAGCCAATAAAATAAATAAATAAATAAATTTATTTAAAAAAAATAAAATAAAATAGTGACAATAAACATTTAGTGATTAAATATTTATTGAGGAAATTAACGAGTTGGCATCTGGAGGAAACAGATTCACAAAGGCAGCAGGGAAGGAAACTATTCGGGCCTGTGCAGGAAACAACATATAATCTCGTCTGGTTGAGCCTCTGCTTTGCACAAAGTGGGAAATAAGGATGGGAATGAGAATAGGGGATGCATTATGGAGGAATTTCATTCAGTCCTTGGATGAGAGGTTTGCATTTCAGTAGGTAGGTAACAGGAAGCTCTGGAAGGTTTTGAGGCAAGAGATTTGTGAGGTCTGAGACCTGCTTTAGAAGATACAGCTAATATAGAACTGGAAACGGGGAGACCGGCTGGGAAGTTATTGCAATGGTCTATCATTTTCTGGTCCCTCAAACTGTCAATCCTTCTTGTAAGGTTTGGTGATATGCCTCCTTGCCTTTTTTATAGATGGTCTATCTGTATTGATTGTTCAATACTGCACGTTCATTTTGTAATATTACAAAATGTCAGTGTGTTTAAAGACATTCATTTAATGTCAAAGATATAAAAAGGTACAATACATTGAAATGGAATGTTTTTCTTCCTCAACCTGAACATAGTCTTTCTTCTCATTATTTCACCTCCCCTGCCCCCCCCACCGTCACTGCCACTTTACAATTAGTTCCACTCAGCCTGTGCTTTTAGCTTAGCAGCTATTTCATTTTCAAGGGAAGTAATGCCTGAAGATAAGAAAAGTTCCTCCCTGGAGTATGTTTGAGCAAGCAAAATAAGCAAAGTGAATTTGGTTTTTATATACTGGATAAAAATATAGATGCACATTTCCTTCAAAGTATATTAAAGTTTCCTAAACAGGATTTTTAATTCATTTAAAACAGCATTAGGTTAGGTGGGCTGTTGGTGCTTTGAATTAATGTGCAAGCTGTTAATCTCCATAGACCTGGATTTAAAATTAGACAAAGCAATAATTAGTTTGGCACCATCATTTCACTACCCAGAGGGTAATAATGTAGGTCATAAAATACTACAGCCTGGCACAAGTTTTTTGTACAAAACAAGGATCCAGTATTAGGTGGTAAGAAAAAAAAAAGACTGTCATTAGGAAGTACAATGGCTTAGCTTTTGATATATGTTCCACTATTCCTAAAGAGACCTAAATTCAAAAATTCTTATCAGGTTTTCCTATTTTAGGTGAGTCTTTCCCATCTAAATGATACAAAGAAATCTTCTTAGTTTCCCTCTGTAGCTGGTGTTTGCTGCCCATCCCCCACCCCATAATATGTTTCCATACAGCATTTGTGTATTTAAGTCACAGAATAAAGATTTTAATTTACACTACACTTTTATTTTGCTGTAGTTATCTTCCCCATCAGTTTGCCATTTTGTTAAATTACAAAAATGGCATACTATAAACATTTTTTAAAATATCAAAGTATTGCATTCAAGGAAGTGCTTACCATATATATCTTGATTTGTTTTCATGGCAAATGACTACTGGCAATATCAATAATTCAAGAACAGAAACAATGAAAATACAGAGGAATTGCATTTGGATACTTCTTCCTGTCAATCATCTTTGCCAGATTCCTATTTGAGCATTCGGAAAATGAGGAAGCCATCAGATCTAGCCTTAAGTATGAGTAATAGTTTTCTGTTTCCTTACACTGTTCACCCCAACTGAGCTTTTAAAGCACAGGTATCTTGGATGTCTCTGTGTAGCTTAATATTTCAAGCTATGGAAATAATGTTTTAATATTGCATTGAAAATATATTTCATACAATATACATGTACAGACTTTCTATTTTACATAAAGCAGTAAGCATGCACCTGTGTGTATCTATAGAGAGTGTTCAATGTATTAGATGAGTACATTCACAAATCATTTAAGTTGAGCTTTTCAAGTGATGTGAGCTACTGATACAAACTTGCTAATGATAATTATAGAACTGATGCTGATTTAGTCATTTCAAAAAAGCCACGGAGGCATAATTAGTGTCTGAATGGCCTCAATATTGCATTATTAGGAGGCTAGGGTGAAACTTGAAATGAGAACATCAGGCTGATAACAGAAAAGAAAACATGAAATACATACATAATTCATTCTGAGATATTATAAAGGTTTATAACCAGAAACAATAATTGGCAGAAAGCATTTCATGTACTGGAGCCAACTGCAATCATTTGGTCAACCTGTTAAAGATCAAATAGTATATTCTTAGCTATTCTCAGTGGTGTCTTTGTAATAAAGTAGCAGCAAACAGACACTGTTTGCTTCTGGTCACTTTTAAAGAATGTTCAGTTTATCAGTAGGGACTTTAATCTCAACCTTAATAGAGTACAAAAGCAGCCTTGTTCCTGTGCTTCTCTTCTTAAGGCCACAAGCCATGTGCGTTTTTTTAAATTCAAAGAAGAAAAATAAAATTCTTTGGAGAACACTAAATACTGTGTTTTTTCCCAGACAGTAATTTTCATTCACCTTTCTTTTTTTTCCAATACTTCTCTTCTCCCTCTTCTTGCTCATACACAAACGCGCCACCATATTTCACAGTCGTCACTGGAGCGAGGACATGCAGATACCTACGAAGTATACCGTCATGGACCCCCACCAGGCCAACCACTATCAAGTGACCTGGTGTGCCTGTTGACTAGAGCATTATAACTCAAAAGTTCCCCATTTTGGTACTCACTCTTATTAGGGGAC
The DNA here is from genome assembly GCF_030028045.1 of Hippopotamus amphibius kiboko. Classification (NCBI taxonomy): domain Eukaryota; kingdom Metazoa; phylum Chordata; class Mammalia; order Artiodactyla; family Hippopotamidae; genus Hippopotamus; species Hippopotamus amphibius. The sequence continues at coordinate 138,883,699 of NC_080193.1, forward strand.
AAAAAGGTATGAAGAATGGCTCTCAAACCATGTAAAACATAGAAACAGACTGCAATCTTAGTCACTCTTTCCCCTTAGTATGGGTATACAGGTAATCAGACAAAGGCATCTTTAAGTGTAAGCTGTTTGCTATCTAAAATGCCTGCCTCCAATGCGGTTGTCATAGCTATTGTTATTATTACAGTTTCCAAAAATGACAAGTTTGGGTTGTATTGTGTAGGAGAAATCTGGGCTATAGTTTAGGACATATCATGAATACGTATAAATATTGTCCTCCGTTTTCTAACGAGGTGTCATACTTACAGAACCATCAGATTTTCAACTCTCTGAATGAAGAGAGGGTGAAGAGAACCATAAGTAATCAGAGTGTTAGTTATGCAAGTGGAAAGAATGAACCCTTGGATGCAGGTTGGTGTTTTAGGTGAATCAAATATGATGCATGAGACCAGACTGCATTCTGGTCTCCTAACTACCACAGCCAATCAACAATAAAAACAACAAAACAAACAAAACCACAGAAGACGCTAAAACAAAAAAACCCCAAAATCAATAAAACAAACAAAAAAACAAATAAAGATTTATTTGCTAAGTCTCTCCACCCTCCCACAATATCTGGTAAACACTGAATGTTAACCATGTCTTTGCTAATTTCAGAGTCACTGACTTGCAGTCCCCTAGGAGACAGGTGGGACTACCAGCAAGCTGGGTTTTTGCACTTCCTGATCACTAACTACAACAGCCTTTCTATCCCACCTTTTTCCACACCGATGAGCAGAGTAGCCAAATTCATGATTTCATTAAGGATGCTTTTGGCTACAAATAAAAGAAGGAACAACTAACAGTAGCTTAAGTACTAAACAGTTTATTATCTCTCAATAGAAATTTGTAAGTAGCGAGGTTCTCAGGTTTCTACTCTACTATCTTGACAGTGATATTTCCTCTCCATTATAGGACTACAGCTTCAGATGTTACTAGAGACTAGACGACATCAAATGAAAGAAGCGGAGTATTGTCTCTTTTCATTTCTAAGAAAAACCCTTTCAGAAGCCATCAGGGGATTTACTCTTAGCATTATTGGGTCACATTTCTTTGTTTAAACCATGACTGACAGGGGAGTGAGACCACGGGGACTCACTTAAATTAATCATAAATCCGTTCCTGTGCTGAGAAAGGGGTCGACTATTGATAAACACAGAAACAAACATGAAGATCTCTCATCAAGAAATAAAAAACACAGGGGGTTGTGGTGACAGAGTTTGCAGAATGGCTGTGCAGGGCCACCACTCTTCACAATACCAGGAAGCCTTTTCCCCATGGCTGCTGTGAACGGCGCCCGCTGGAGCAGCTGCACTGCACAACTGAAGTGTCCGCACCCTACGGCCTGCATGTGAAAAAGAGTCTAATTCACTTGTCGTGCCTTCTAGTCCAGTGGCATGGATGTGAGCCAGTTTTTTATGATCTAATGTATATCTTTAAGAGCCCACTGTTCCTAAGTTTCAATGGCTAATAGCACAGGTAAGAGGCCATCCTTTCAGAAATAATCAGGAGCCTGGGATGTGGAAACTATTATTACGAACATCAATGAAAACATTTACATGCTTTCCAGCTTAAGCAAATAATACAGATGCTATTAGCTAAATATAATAGTAAAATAAATGAAAGCATTCAAATACTAACTTTCTTAAAGAATTGAAAGTGGAAATGTCTGTGGTCTGGCACATAGGAGACACTCAACTGTTGAATAATTGAATGAATAAATGGAGTTAAGTCCACCTAGAGAAGAAACAGCAAAGAGGTAAAATTAAGGCACTCCCTGAGAATCCAACTAGCCATTCTTAGAACCTCGGAGATAAGAGGGAATTAAAAAAAGCAACAGAAAACATTTGGGGTGGACGCTGTTGCACCAGAAAAGGAGTCAAGCATCGGGCCATTAACAAGTTCAGTTACTGAATCTGGGGATTTTGAAGAAACGTAACTTTTACCTGGGATGACAACGTATAGAGCGTGAACTTAAACTTATAAAATATCATTTCATTGTATTGACAGTGAGAAAAATGATGACAGCTTTCACTTGAAATAATTTTCTATAGGATCGCTGTCACTGTTTACCTCCGAGGAGGAGGCAGGGGAAGGAAGAGTAGGAACAACGGGTAACTTAAAATGTATAGAAGCATGACTTCAACTTTAGGAAATACCTACCTATGAATATTGTTTCAAAAGTAAAAACCATTCTTTTGATGACTGTAATTATACTTTTAATTTTTTTCTATTTCCACAATTACACATGCACTAAATCTACTTTTATGGGAACAATATTCCACAAGATTCATGCTGGCTGTGTGTCAGAGTGGATGGGGCATTGAAGAATAGCAAATAGAGATAAAACTCTATAAGAAACCAATGAAACTTCTTCTATGATTTCTGTGCAAACCGGTCACCCTGCTAGTTCTAGGTGGTCTGTCTTTTCAATTTCTCTTAGTCTCTTGGAGATGCACTCAGTGAACTCAGGAATCTTCCTCTTCTCTTCATCCTTTCCTTTCTGTGAGGGGCATTCTAGGGCCTGTTTTCGACATGGAGGTTGTGGTCCACAGCCACACTATGTCCTTACTGAGGCTTAATTCATTCTAACTCAGTTTTGGTGCTTCAACCTTTATCTCAGATATATCTGTAGTTGGTATCTGTGGTCCTATCATGTGGTTTTCAGCTTGTATGATCCAAGTAGCATCTGGTCAGGGTCCAAAGCATGTTTTCTCCTGTCCACTGAAACCCTCTCAGCTCTTCTGCATCCCTCTTAAAGGCTCTTTGAACATTTTTCCCGTGCCACATCTGGTGCCTGCCTTCTTAGAGTCTGTCCTCAGATCTAATCCTATAGACATCTTACTCACTCACTGCTCCTATTCCACAGGGACATCACGATTAGCCCAAACTTTTCTGAGAAGAGAGAATGGGAAGGCAGGCAGCAAGAACCCCACCCCTGCAGCTCAGCCCTGCTTGTCCGCTCTCCTTAATGATCAAACCCCTACCACCTCTGTCCTCGTCCATCTTTTCCCCTTCTTTCAATCCAATGGAGTTTTTGCTCTTTTTCTGTATTGGAAAAATAATTTTTTTACTTCATATTTTAAACTTTCCAACTCTGTTATTTTCGGTATAAACTCTTCTACATCCATAAGGCTTTTTATTTGTAATTTTCAGAGAAGTTCTCTCTCAAAATCCTTCGTCTTTTCTTTCTTTTTCAAGATTATTTGTCTCTATGATTGGAACTCAAAGCTGAGATTGTGACTTTTATTTCTTCCTTAACTCTGTAATCCCTCACTGGGAAGAGGATGAATTGTGCGGTAAGGGTAACAGGTACAATGTGGAGGATGCCCAGGGAAAGAAAGAGCATTAATATCTCAGAATACAATCCTATGGACCCACCATTACTAGCATGCTAGAGTGAAAGAAATCCTCACAGAGAAACCATCTCAGAAAAATAGCCAAGTATTAAATCACTCCCGTATATTTCGTCAGCATGGCATTTAGAACCAAGTGATATTTCAGTTACAAGCAACGAACGTCTCCATTATGTTTTTTCCATTCTGGTTACTTGGGTGTTTGTATCTCCAACGTTCTGCAGGTAACCTCTATGGATGAGCAGACTTGATTTGCTGCAGAGCATCCACTGAGGCAGGCTTTTTACCTAACTTATTTCACCTAATCCGGGGGAAGGAGTTACTTTCATCTCTGTTTTTAGGTAAGTAAACTGAGTCTCGAAGAGGATAAATAATTTGCACCAAGGGCAGAAATCTGGTGAATGACAACGCTAGGACTGACAGGCGGTTCTACTTTATTCCAAGTCCTTGCAATTTTTATTACCTCTAGCTCTTGTCCTGCTCACCTGCAGTGGTGTTTTATGCCCCCGTGCCTTGCTGAACATCACTCTAGGAGGTACACACCCAGAATCAGTGTCATGACGGCAAGGCTCAAGACTTTTCAGACTTGTTCAGGCAAAATTTCCCATCCTAATTCGATCTGAAGTTATTCACTCATGCTGTAAAGCAGAGCTGAAACACTGTGCAGTGGAGCTCTTCTTGTTTATTGTTCAGTTAAACGGGTAGTTCTCAACTACGTTTTTTTCTTTTTTTCTGAAACGTCAACTGCTTATTAAGATGATGGGGATGAGGGGACAGTATGTCAGACCAAATGTGTTTCTATATTTTAACGCCCATTTTCTTTCATTTGAAAAATGTTCATGATTCAAAATATGTGCATTTTCAATAAGTTTTCACTTGTTCCTTTCGCTAAACTAAAAATGATACACATTGAGCATGACCTCAACTTCTTTCATAGAGTTTTTCTGTTTCCTCTTCTACTTTTCTTCTTTTCTTTTTTTTTCTCCCTATAAGTGACTCTTTCTCTTAAATCACAATTATCCTTTCCAGAAAACAAAGATATGCAATGTGGAATTCATTCAGGTCTGAGGTTAAATGAAACAGAATTATGTATGTATACATAACACATTATAATATACATATACAAATTCAAAGTGTGTTTCTAAAATCTTTGGTAAATTTCATGTGCTTTAGAAAAGTGGGCACTTCTAATTTTCCACCAAAACAAATGCAGAACTATAGAACTAAATCTCCATCTGCAGATAAAGCATAAGACTAGAAGGGATATTTAATATTCCTTAAGGCAACATTTCTCAAAGTATGGTCTCAAGCCCCTATATTAGATTCGTCTACGGGAGATTACTGGATCCTATTCTAGATCAGCCAAATCACAATCTTTTGAGGAGAATCACAGAATCTACTTTTAACATGCTCCTATGATGAGTTTTTAACATACTTAAATTTGAGGGCTTCTTCTTGGTGGCCTAGATCTAGACCATCCCCACCCTCAAGTGAGAAGCACACTTATAAAATTCCAAGGAGCTTGAATCCATTTATGCTCAGTTTATCTTCCCTTCCTTCCATTTTTTCTGATATTGATAGATATAGAGATGATGGAGAGAAACTATACTCTGTTAGCAGATAAAACAAATATGTTCCCTCCTTCCTGAACCTTATTGTTTCCTTCTGCCCTATTTGACTACACAAGGATTCTCCACATTCTTATACTTAGCAACACCTCAGGGCACAGCTAAGCCTTTGCTTCTTTATAGGTTCTTTCTTGTCTTAGTGACTCTTCTCTTAATCTCTTCACAAGGTCTTTTCGTCCCTCATTTCATAAACACCAACACTGTGCACAAAGCTATAAAATGCATGGGACCACTATGAAGAGACATATTGGTGGCACCATTATATCTTTTATCAGGGCATTTCATAACTGGATTTAGAATGATCTTTTCTTATTATTAACTGTTTTGATACCTACATCTTTTCATCCTTCATACTTAACTAGATATGGATTACATGGCTGGTGGAGATGGAGATCACCTACGCAATGCTTTTCAGTCTTCTAGGAGGTAACCCTTGTTTACTCCTACACACACATACTCACACACAATTCTGGCTAAAATATTCCGCAGTCCTCCACAAAAACAGATTAGACATCATTTCCCCCATGAAGTCTTCCCAAATAACCAAATCTGAAGCAGTTGTCCCTTTTATGTTTTGCGCTCCACTAAACAGACTGTCTCTGACTTACAACGGTTCAACCTACAATTTTTTGACTTTAGGATGGTGGGAAAGTGATAAGCATTCAGTAGAGACCACGCTTCGGATCGTGATTTCTGATCTATTTCCTGGCTGGCGATATGCAGTACGATTGTCCCTTGTGGTGCTGGTGATCAGCAGTGAGCTCCTGAGGGTAAACGTGAGGGTCAACAATGATACACTCACTAGTATTCTGTACCCATACAAGCATTCTGCTTTTCACTTTTAGTACAGTATTCAATAACTTGCATGAGATACTCAACACTTTATTAAAAAATAAGCTTTGTGTTAGATGATTTTGCCCAACTGCAGGCTCATGTAAGTGTTCTGAGCACATTTAAGGTAGGTCAGGTTTGGTAGGTTTGCTGTTTGGTAGGTTACAGGTATTTAAATGCATCTTTGACTTAATGATATTTTCATGTGATGGTGGGTTTATCAGGATGTATCCCCATCATAAGTCAAGGAAGATCTGTACTGCCATTAAACTCACTATGTTAGTATCTTTTGTAGTCTCTTTCTTACCTCACACGTCAAACACTTTAAGAACAGATATTATGTTTTATGACGTGAGCAGAGCCCAAAACAATTCCTAACACACAGTAGGTACTCATTAAAATCTCTTGACTAAATAATCAAAAATGTAATTCTTTGAAATAAAGCATTTGTATCACTATAATTATAGCTATTATTCCTTGAGAATAGTAACTATTTGTGAAAACTGTAGGTATTCAATAAATATCTGCTGAATAAATATTAAACCGATAACGAAACTGTTCAGAAATGTAACTAAATTCAGTTTACCGTGAGGATTATCACATTCTCTTAAACACACTGATGCTATAAAACACGTATGTTTTCTTGTAATTCTTTATCATGAAACATCTCACACTTAATTTCCTCCTTTTTAAGCTAAGGAAAGAGAAAATATCTTATATAAGAGTAGCTACCTACTAAATACCATTCAGATGACTCCACTGCAATGCAGAATCCGTTTTTAATGTGTGTGTGTGTGTGTGTACATACATACCTATGTCTATGTAGTTTCTAACAATATATCCGTACGTGCACATTTATTTATCAATATAGGTATACATATATGCACATATATGTATATGTGTGTATGTGTGTGTGTAGCCACACAGTTTTCCAGAATATATATTTTGAATATATAAATAGGAAAAGGAGAGAATAAGAGCTACACAGTTTTCAGGAACTATAAGATATTTAAGTGAATTCATATATTTCTTCGTAATATCAAAATGATGTTTGCTTTAGAATTACTACAGAATTGAGCACAGGATTTAATGTTGTAGGATAGTTACTAACAGATTTATATTGTCATTTTTTCACCTTTCTCTTTTTCTTTCCTTCTAGTTTTTCTGCTGTTTTTCTTCTTTCTCCTCACCTACTCCTCTTGCTCTTTAAATAATTCTTCACCTCAAATATGCATATACAAAAAGCATACTGGGACTTCCCTGGTGGTGCAGTGGTTAAGAATCCACCTGGCAATGCAGTGGACACAGCTTAAATCTCTGGGCTTGTAAGATCCCACGTGCCACAGAGCAACTAAGCCCACATGCCACAACTACTGAGCCTGCACTCTAGAGCCCGCGAACCACAACTACTCAGCCCACACATCACAACTACTGAAGCCTGTTGGCCAAGAGCCCGTGCTCTGCAACAAGAGAAGCCATGGCAATAAGCCTGCACACCGCAAGGAAGAGTAGCCCTTGTTTGCCACAACTAGAGAAAGCCCGCTCACAGCAACGAAAACGCAATGCAGGCAAAAAACAAACAAACAAACATACTAAGAAGGGACAATGACTGAATCATGTGCCTTTATTGAGGTTCCATGTAAACAGCTCTTGTTACAGGATGCTTGCTAGAGTTCAAAAGGGGACTTGTGTTTACCATATTTTCCTTATCATCATATTCTCAGACAGATGGGTCAACAGAAGAACCATATCTACATCTACAGAAAATGCAACTCCATCCCGACACTTGAACCTTCTTGCTGGGCTGAGTCACAAGCTACTAGGGATTTGATTGGTCACAAGTAAACAAACGGACAAAGCTTCCTGACATTGGAAAATGCATGTGGGAATTTCCATCCGACGCTCCTTCTCTCCAGGGCAGATGCCTGCCTTTGAGCTGAGGTGAAGGTGGCAGGAGTTTATTCTCTAGGACTGTACCTTAATTCTTCATAACCTACAAACAGAAATGAGTCAAGGTTTTGAATCAGTAACAGCAGTCTCCACTGTGTGTTCTACTGTATCAATGAATGTGATCTCACCTAATGGAATAGATGCAGAGGTATGATTTGGTGCTCTGACTCAGGAGGGTCTCCTCATTGTAGAAAAAGAGAAGCTGCTTGCTTCATTTTATAGGTTATCACTCTAAACCCTGATGTGCTTGGCATCTGTGTCCTCCTGAAATTGTCTTATTACCTTGTGAATGGGCACCATGCCACACTAGCAGATGGACATAAAAATGCCAGAAAGCTGGGCTGTGTATCATTTTCGAGTATTAGTGTATAGAAATCTATGACATTTTAAATGCAGCTTTAGAGCTTGAAACACACTTGGAGAGAACAGTAGCACACTCAGGGGCTGGTCAGATAATAGTACTGAGCATTCCAATGGTGGACAAGGGCAGGTATAGATCCTGTACCTCTCTCTTGATCTATCACCATCAAAATGTTGTATTTAATTACTGGGAATTTGTTCCAAGAAACACCAAGAGCCATGTCTCAGATGGGCTTTGTTGGCCCATAGAATAAATTACTTAACCTCTCTGAACCTAATTTTTATCATTTATAATATGTGAATTGAGGCAACAAATTACATAGTGTTAGGTATTTGTATAGGTACCTCACAGAATTATTGTGCAAGTGAAATACAACACTGCTTGAGTGCTCTGTGAATTGTGCAGTATCATTCAAATAATAGTTGTGAGCCTTTTTTTTTTTTTTTTTGCACCTGTTAATAGCCCAGCTAACTTTCCTATTGCTGGTTGAAGTTCTGAGGAAGAGAATGTCAAGACTAAGCTTGGGTATCAGAAGTTGTTGTTACTGAGTTGCTGAGGAGAGGTTAATAGTGTGCTCTATTTTGGCAAAAAAAAAAAATTTCCCAACTTGGAAAGGGCAAGGTCATCATGAGCTCTTCACTGGGCAGACAAACAGCAGGGCAATTTGTAGACCACATTTATGCTGCCCAATTACAGGGGAGAGGTGAGAAATTTTCTGGTGACTTAAAGCATGATAGACCACTGATCCAGATCACTTGGGTCCCAAAGTGAAAATCTAAGCAAGAATTATTCAGAATGGCTCCCCCTGCAGGTCAGGGTCCACTGACCATAGATTTGCTTACATTGGTTTTGGACTTTCGTGGCCAAAAGATTGCTGCCATTGTTCCATTTGATTTCTATTCAAATAAAGTATAAAAAGAAAAAGAAAAAAAACATATGAAAAAGATAAAGCAGCAATCTGAGACTAATTTTACATTTTTGTGTGTGTGCAATATAATTTACTCAGCGTATGAACGTGGATGAGGATGGTATCATTGCACAACTTGGATCATAGGTGTTAAATAATAGAGAGCATAAAAATTCTGCCTCTACCAACCTCTATAATCTATGAAACTGAGAGAATTTGGCACTGGGTTCCCAGCTCCTTTTCAGAAAATTCTTTGCTTATTACTGAGACTGGATTCTCCCCTTTTTTCCTGCCAATGAGCCAATTTTATGCTTGTTGAGTGAGGGGGGAGAAGATAAAATATACAACAAGGGCTTCCCCCACAGAGCTCTGTGATTGTGACATAATATGCAAAAGTGATTTCTCCTTATAGGTGTCGCTCGTCTCAATGTAAAGCCCAATATGTGACTAATAACACTGAGAAGTTGGAAAACACTTAAAAAAAAAAGAAACACTCATACTGGAATCTTATATTGCTATTAATTTTCCTAAGATTTTTCTCATTTTTATTTCATATACTACTTTAAATCTATGTTGGTTTGTTTCAGCTTTATGAAGTGCTCATATCTGAGGCAGACAAAACTGGGGGAAAAATCTGTATTTTAATGAGTAAATATTCAGCTGATAAACTGCCATTGGCTAATCTGAGACCAGGGAATCTAAGTGGTGGTGATTATGTTCAAATGAAATTATTTCTTAAATTCATTATCTTTCTATAAAATTTTTTCAACAATATTTAGAGAAAAATACATTCATTGGGGAAATAGGTTGAATTTCATATTGAAACAATACAGCTCCCCTTTTAGGGAACTAATTAGACTGAAGAATAAAAATGATATTAATTACTGAATTGATGTTAACTTCTTAAATTTAGGAAAATTTTAAATATACTTAAAACAGTGCTGATTAATATTTTAGAAGTATTATTATGACAGGAATAAAAATAAATCAGATTAAAACTATACTAGAAGAGATGGTTTCAATGAAATTGACATCACATACAAATTTACTGTCTGGTTTGACACACTGTCTTTTTACCACTGAGAATTCCCTTAGGAAAACATAACAATAACAAAAATAATAAAAAAATTTAACTATGCTCAATTCATTCCCACAGTCTGAGCAATGAGCTTTTTATGTGTCAGACTGCTTATGAAATGCTAGAAAACTCTGGAAATCAGGGGGTGGGGAGCATTTGCTTTTTTCTATAAGCCTCGTGCCCTCCACATGAGCTACATCTTGACATAACTACTACCAATATCTTTCTAACTGCTCTAATAACAAATTCTTGTTATTTCAGAGTGTCTCCACTGGTGGGTCAGTGTTAGTGATTAGAATATCATAAATGGATGTAGACTTAGTACTGTAATTTCACTGTAAATATTGAGTAATGTATTTCCATATAGACGATGAGACTTGGGCTGTACTGTTCTAAGCAGTAAATGAACTCTGACATGTCTCCATCAATCCCTATCTAGTGATTTTTTATGACTCCAAAATGAAACATCCTTTTTTAAGAAGTCTCTTTTTATTAGTATAATATAATACATGGTATTCCTTCACTATGTGTATGCAGGTTGGAATGAAAATATTAGCAGCTGATGTTTGCAGAGTGTTTTAGGGCTTACAAAGCCTCTTCATCTACCACATTCTATTTAAAAAAGAACTTAAGACTCAAGGGAGTTAAGTGATTTGTCAAAGATCTCATAGCTTGGTGAGTGTCACAGAGTGGACTTGACATCTTCTGACTCTAAATCCCAGGCTTTTCCCAATGCTAAACTGTTTTCCCTGCAGAGTGCTCAAGGTTAAGGGCTTTGAGGTCAAATGACCTGGGTTTGAATCCCAGCACTTGGATTAACCTTGGGTAAGACATTTAACATCTTAGTCTGTGTAAACTGGAGAAACTCTCAGTAACAGCCTTATAGAGTTGTGAGAACCAAACAAAGTAACTTGCTGTTTTGCTCCTAGCACAATGCCTGGCACATTGCAATCAATCAATATTGGTCATTGTTAACATGTACAATCATGTGCTCACTTATGTTTACTAGTCATCATTTGTGCATTTGTGTGTTTTTACTTCCTTCAAGTCTAAACTGGTCTCTCAAGTTACTCAAGGGAAATAACTTTCAATTCATTCATAGTCTCTGTAGATGCTAGAAAAAGCTTTTGGAATGAATGTGGAAATGAATGATGCTAGAAAAAGCTTTGGGAATGAATGTTGAATGAAAACAAAAATGTTTCAATATGGCATTTAATTAAACTATTGGAAGTAATTGGAACCCATTATAAGCATCTATTCTAGGGAATATGAATAACCAAAAATCTGAATTTTTTTCACTTATAGTCCAATTAGTAGTAGTGCTTTCTGAATTATGATGCCAATACTTTAATTTACTTTATTCACTGGTGCAGAAACTCTCTGCTTTCACATATAATCATTTTAACTTTTGCATATCTAGGTTTTTCATGTGTTTTGGCAGTTTTTAGATAAATATTCTTATGTTCCATCAGAACTGCAATATTAATCTCTGAGTTTACCAAATCTGGCTTTTTGTAGATTTTTCACATTTGGTAACATATTTAGTCATTATCATATAATCAGCCACAATGTATACAAATTTTGGAATTGCTTTCCTTTTTTAAAGACTTTATATCATATAAAGTAATAAAGACAAAATAACTTTCCTTAAACATATCAAGTATCACATCTGTAAGTGGAAGAAATGTAAGAACCTGGTACAGATGTGTGTGTAGCAAATCAGGCAAAGTGTATCAAATGCTAAATTCACTTTGGTTAAATTTCAAATTAATAAATGTACATCATTTCTGGGACAGTTACTGCATTTATCTTCGTTTTTCATTACCAAACACGAGAATATAATCTTTCTCTCTTAGGAGCTCATCAAGCTCACTGCTTCTTCTGTCTCTGAGGTCATGTTCCCTTGCTGTAGGGAGGGTTGTGATGTCACAGAGAACAATGACTTCAGCTAAGGTAGAAACAGCAAGAGCCAACCGTTCACAAGCAACCAAGAGCTTGTTTTCAGGCAAATATTCTTGGCAACAGCAACACAAAAGCGTGATAATAAATAACTATCTATGCTCTTCTCAGACTTTCCCACACTGCTTTAAAAGTGGTTTTGGCAAAAAATTGAGATTAATACAAAGATACTAATTAAAATAAAATGGCCAGGGATTTATAACTTATAAGAGTAACTCTCCAAGAGTCTACTCTCCTGGTGGCCTCCAAAACAACCAAGAATCATTCCAAAATCTATTGTCTTTCTAAGTATCAAAACCATTAGACAGCTGAAGAGACCAATGTGAGCAAGACCCATTAGTCTATGATGGCACCAGGGTCTTCAGAGTCCTCAGGTCCACATAAGGCTGGCTCCCAGGCTCTTATCAATGGGAAAGCTGGTTCTGAAGCCCCAGTCAGAGTGTAGGGCAGTTTCTTACTCACTCCTAAGGGCGGGGAGCTCCAGGCCATCATAGGGTACTTCAAATCACATTGATTTATCTAATGGGACGCAACCTTTCAGAGGATTAATCTTCTCGGTTATCTTCTGACCAAAATAGCTCCTAATTTACCACAGCTTGGGGAAATTTCTGCATATGCACAGTTCTCCATGCTCCCAGATGAAGGTTTCTTACACATGCAGACACACATGGGGTACGCAAACAGATACACACTCATATGTATGTATCATAACAAATACATGTGAGGTACTAGGTGCTAAAGTGATTGCAAGATACAAATCTTGCTTTCAATGAGATTATGTATAATCAATGACAGAGTTGGAGATTTTAAAAAGTAGGCCCATCTAGTCCCATTCTCTCAATTTATACATGAAGAGCCTGGGGCTCAGAAAGATTGAATCGCACAAATCAGTAGTAGATTCAGGCCCGTCTCCCCTAACTGTAACAGTAATACCTTCAATGGCTTGGATGGTGACCACACCATGATGGCTCTAATCCTTATCACGCACCAGCCTAGTGCTAAGTGAGTTGCAGGCATTGTCTCATTTAGTGACCCAGCGAAGGTCAGCACTAACACTATTCCCTTCTTATGGGTCAGCCTGCTGGCAAGGCAGGGAAGTTCGAGTTTTGCGCTGATTTGATATCCCTTGCCCTCAGCCAGAGAGATCTCCATATGCAGACCCCTTTTCTTTACATGCTTGCGATTTGAGAAAAAAAATTGAGAGTCAGTATATACTCAACTGTAGAGATAACTGATGCTCAGGGTGGTCAGGAAGGGTGCAAGTCCTGCTTGCTCCTCCATGGAGAGTGTGTGAAGAAAGCTGCAGAGGGGGTGCTGAGTAGGTGTAGGGCGAGGGGATGTGAAGAGCCCACCCTTACTGAAAGGGGTATGCAGTGGCGGGGCTAGGCTGCAGGTGTTGCCAAGGACCTTTGGCACGCTCAAGATGAGTAACATTTTTTGTAGCTAGCGTTACCACGTTGGTCTGCTGGATTTTACAAATTAAGGCACGTGTCTTTTTACCTGGTGTTCCAACTGCTCTTTATTTATATATTAATTTGTTAATTCCAACTGCTCTTTATTTCTATATTAAGTTGTTAATTCCAAAGAGCAAGACCCTATGAAGGGTTATTCCAAAACTAATGAATTGTATTGCACTGAATTATGTGACTGTGCATGATATTTTTGGTTTTTCATCCTAAAAAATCAGCGAAATAAAGTATCCAGCAAACGGTCTTTCTCCTAGGCTTTACCTTCACAGACTGCTTTGGACAGTTCTGCATTTGCTTTTGTGAACTAGATGATTATGAACTGATCACTGGAAGGACATTTTAAAAAGCAAGTGTGGTATTTAGACAATTTTGGAGGAGGGGAAGAAGAAAAGAGAGTAACTGTACAGGATAATTAAGTTCCATCTTTGTATTCGTCTTAGAAGTTCAGGCCTGTTTAACTGACCTACTGTAACCTACTGCAAAGGAAACATTAACAGCAGTGGAGGTATAAGTATTACATAGTGCTGTTATGCTTGCATTAAAACAAAACAAAACAAAAACAAAAGCCTTATAATTTTTCAAAATATTGGCACATTTGCTGTACTGGGTAAGAAACCCAAATGTATAGCTCTGTAGCACCAGCTTAAAATAATACCTTAAGTAGGGAAGGCTCCCCTGTCTTTTCTTAAGATGACTAACTAGTGGAGCACTAGTATGGTCCGTAACAGCACAACACTGGGAAAACAGTTTTCACAAGTTTGTGCTGTTTTTCTAGCAGCTGTCGGACATGGAGAGCTTGCATGACTCTGTCACACTAACGGGCATCTCTGTGTGTTTCAGCAAGTCAACTACTTCTGGCTTATCCTGTTGGTCCCGTTACTGTTCACCTGCAGACAACGGAAGCTCAGGGTAAGGTAGGGAGGCTTAGCTCCTGAATTCCCTCTGAGACTCAAAAGAGGTTTGGGGCTATTTTTCATAGAAAAGTTAACTTTGCAATTGACCACTTGACCATTCAACTATATGTAATAAGGCTCTGGTTTCAGTATTAAATTACACACTTAGTAGTGCATACATGACAGGACGCTCGTTCAATTAATTTCTCGGCTTTTCCTTTTGTCTTGGAAGGCATTTTCTTTCTTCACAGAAGCAGCCCTGATTAAGTGGGGGAAGGTGTATCTGAGGTTCTTCACTGTCAGGATGTTCAAATGATAGAAATATCATCTTTGATACGCTCCACTGAAAATGTCTTGTATGTGGAGTACAGATGCATATCCCTGGAGGAGACAGTCCTGCATTACAGAGCAGGTAAACAGGCAGGGATGGAGACACTTCCCTGCAAGTCTCCTAGACCCCACATTAATATGCTTAGACTTGAGCCTGATGCTTCCCAAACAGGCTAGGTGCTGCCCCTTGCTTAGATTTTGCTCCTGACAGGCCACGGGCTGGAGGGCAATTCTTGCTGGACTCTGCAGTTTTCTGGCTTTCCTTGTTTGACAGAATCCAATTCTCCTGACCTTCAGGACATGGAGCAGAACTCATCGCTTCCACCTGGCCTACCCAAGGAAGTAAAGCTATGCTCCTGGAATACTGCTGCCATGGTTAGTTTAATTTTAATTTATTGCAGAGATGGTTTTATGCATATGACTTTATAACTGTGCACGTACCCTGAGACCTCTGAAGGTCAAATAAAGAATAAATGCTCATTAAGAGCTTGGTGCTTTTGCTGAAACTGGCCAACAGAGGTGTCATTGGTGATACTTTCATGTGGCCAAATAGCATTCAAGTCAAGTAGGACCTAGTATTAAACTATTACAGTATTTGGCTTTGCTGCTCTAGAAAATTATATGCCAGCAATGCCTATTCAATCATTAAAATAGTGGGACAGTTTAAAACTGGGAGTTACTTGCTGTTTAACTTACTTTTCCTTTAAACCACTGGAATTTGGGGGGTTATTCTTCTTTGCTCTGTGTGTGTGTGTGTGTGTGTGTGTGTGTGTGTAGAATGGGAGAGAGTGGAAAGGGGGAAGAGAGACTTTTTAATGAAGTCTCCTCCAGCTGTTATAGGTTACAGAAGGAAACCCTGATTTTTACTTTGTATGAGGTACTGAATGGGGTACCAAGGTGACCCCAGGCTGCAGCTGCAGAATTCCTGCCATGAAAATCCTGGCGTCCAGATGTTGTGTATTCAGAGTCCTTCAAAGTGGAAGTGCTGCCCCCATCTCTGACGTGCTGTCTCTTTCTCCACATCCTTGGGCTGCTGTGAGGGGCCCGGATGTGGATCAACGAGAAAGTGCTCAGTGTGCCCAAGGCCTCCTATCTGAAAAATGCTGAATCACTGCACTTTGGACCACGAATAAAAGTCACTTAAAGAATAAAACATAGAAATCTGACAACTTTGGTTGATAGCACTTATATAATCTTATCAAACAACATAACCTATTAATGTAGTAGGGAATTCTACTTTATAAACATCAGTGTTACGCTATGTTCCAAGCACATTCTCCTCCACGTTAACTTATTAAGATATATTTATGACCTAATTATGTACATACATTCTATTCCTTATCCTAAACATATTTATGGCTAAGAAAGGAAACCTAAAATTGGAGCTGATTATGTTTGTTTCATTGACTCAAAAGCAACCATGACCATATAACCATTTTGGAAACTCAGTTCTCTTTAAAAACAAACAAACAAACAAACAGAACCAAAACAGTGATCCTAGCTTTTAATTTTAATCATGTAGAATTAATCTTAATTTAGAAGGGTAATCATCATGGATTATTATATTCTGTATTTCCTTGATGTGTCTAATTTTACCTTTCTGCTTTAATAACTTTGTTCATGTCAGTAACTATATTCAAATGAAGATACTCTGATAACTGAAATCTCTCTCCAATTCCTAAATCAAAGCTTTGGTTCCTCATTCTACTCAAGAGCCAGTTTTGGATCAGATCTGGAATGGTAAAGAAGTTAAACTGTGGAAAAGGTGTGGGAGAATAAGAGGGTACATTCTCAAGTTAATTCCTCTTCCTAGCTCTTTCCTTGCAAATTCTCCCAGTGAATCTACCTGAGGATTTGATTATGTCCCTCCCACAAATTGACAGAATTTGTTTTAATCCATCCAAAGTTCTTATCTTGTTTTGGGTGTCTTAGAGTCTTCCTTGATGTGGACAAATTTAATCCATTTTTTTTTACAGCCCAAAAGACCACCATCATCCTGATTTGCTTTATTGATTTTCCTTATAAATTCTATAGGCTGAACATAAAAATAAAGAGAATTATTTTAGTCTTGTCAATTCCACATGGCCCTACTGCCTTTAATGTGTAGAATCCTTAGTAATCAGCATATAATTGCTAACAAAGTGATTTTTCTCAACCATATTGTGAGATATTATTTTAGACTCACAGGATTCCCAAGGTCTAGACAAGCATATCCAGACTGAGTAAATGCAAAGTCAAGAATAAATGCAAACACTATTCAATAAGGATATTCTAGTGCTAGGTACTCTGCTAGGTCTTTGACGTGCATTATCTCACTTACTCCTCTTGGCCACTGCATGAGGGAAGTAGTCATAGCTACCCAGATGAAGAAACTAAGGCTGAGACAGTAACAGACCCAAGACAAGTAGGCTGAGATTTTACCCAGGACTATCTGATTCCAAAGTCTTGCTCTGAACTACAGAGCTTCAACATCTGTGAATCAAAACATTAATTGATAAGTAGTGAAAAGGGATGCTTTGCATTAAAAGTAAAAAGCATTTTTTTCTTCCTAAAGAAAACAAGTCTTTAAGAAACTGCAGTATAAAAGAGTAGGGGACCTCATATTTCTGCCAGGCAATTCCTCTTCTGTAAATTTCGATCCAATCCACTATCAATATTTTCTGGCAATATTTCTTTCCTTTTACTGCTACGTCATTCGTAAGGTTTAGTGTTTCCAGAACTATAACATGCCAATCCGTACCATGCTTTCTCAGCACTATTTGTATTTTAAATTACTGGAACCACTGCAGCCAATCACATTAGGAGGCAGAGGACACTGTTGTTAATTCCAGGCAATATGTGAAGGGGGTGAAAATCTGGAGTGCTCTGCATAACCATTTCCCAGCTGTTTGTCAGACTTGTCTATTTTCTCTAACTCACATGCAGAGAAACCCAGACAAATCTGTATTTTTTCTTTTGTACTGACCAAGTTCTAGGAATGTTTTCCTGAGAAACAACAACAAAATACTCTTGAGTACTTGCAGTTCAAGCTATACTATATTTATTTGTAGCTTTTCTGAAGTGTGTCCCTTTTGTGTAGAACTTTTAACTTGATTGCTTTTTTTTAAAGCAACACTGCTCAGCATTGCTCCTTAGACCCACGGACTTTAAAAATATCCTAAAATGAAGCAAGAGAAAAATTTCAAGGAAAAGATTTGGCATTAGAAAGCAAAATGGGAAAAGTAGTAATTCTCCTTTAGAAGAGCTCTGATTTATTTAGATCCCTAATTCAGCTTCTTATAGACAGATATTCCGTTAAAAAGAACCCATCCTTTTCTAAGTATTAATTTCCTCTTTTATATAATTGCAATATTCCTTCCATACTTATATCACAAGCTTCTGATGGTGAATAGGTGAGATAATCAGCAGTTCATTAAAGTTAGAAAATTCTAATTTTACTAGTAAAAAATGTAAAAAAAATTCATGTAAACAAGCAGAAGAAATTTGCCACATACAAATGAGGTATTGCTCCTACAGTCAGACTTTGGGACAGACTGGATTTTAAACAGGAAACCTACCAGCCAAATTAAGAAAAAAAATAGGTTGAAATGAAAGGATTGCCAAGGAACACACTGAACACTTGTGCAATCATTCAGTGCTTTTGACATTCAGTAGGTATTACATATATGAGGAAGAGTGTTTTATTACTATTATTTTTGACACCAGAATAGTCAAATATTTCCCTGAATCTTTTATAGGGCACCTCACAGTGCCGGTACTATTGCAAGTGCTCAATAAATCTCTGCTAACTTGACAAACCCTCTCTTATTTTTAGTGATTATGTCTTTTGAGGAAAACAATGCACTATGTATTTCTAGAGCCTACAGTTAGTGAGCTAGCAGCATGGAGGCACAGGGGTTAAGAGCATGGGTCTACAGGCAGAAGGACTTGGGCTTGAAATGAAACAATTAGGGCTGTGTGATGGGGGCAAAGCACGAAATATCTTTGATCCTCTGTTTTCTCATCTGTAAAATGGGGAAGATACCTATATCACAGTGTTTTGCATAAATTAAACTGGATAAAGCACTTAAAATGTTCAGTGCAGTGCAAGCCCGTAACAACTGCCCACTAAAGCATAGCTATTATTATTCATTTGGGTAGTGATAGTTTCCTTATATTTCCTCCCTCCCTCCTTCCCTCTTTTCTGCCTTCTTTCCTCCCTTCCTTTTTCTCTTTCTTCTTTCTCTCCTACCCACGAATAGAAAGGGGTGTCTCATAATGGCATTACTGTTATAAAATGCCTCAATTACGATAATGTTCTTGCATGGTCATGTCGTGCTAATCCTGAGTGCTATCACTGAATATGCTGAAGGACAATTTTCAAGGTAAGATCTTGAAAATTGTGGATTTTTCTATCATCCTTCCTAGCCCTGTGCCTTAGTAACCATCTGTATTTCTCTTAATCCGTTTGTGGCACAATAAGTTGCTTATCCTTTTTACTTTAACAGGTCTCTATCTGTAGAGAATCCAATGCTGTAAAAGTGACAGCAGGTGGAGTGGATCACTGCCTTGCAAAGAACTATCACCTGAATCTTCTCACTACAAGGTTACAATCAGAGAGAGCTAGTCTCACTTCCTTACCCTTTTTTCTCCTCAAACTTCAGAAGAGATCAAAATAAAAATATACTGTATTAGTTTTCTTGGGCTACTGTGCCACAGTATCACAAACTGGGTGTCTTAAAACAGCAGAAATGTATTGTCTCATAGTTCTAAGCTAGAAATCCAAAATCAAGGTGTTGGCAGGGCCATGGTCCTGCTGAAACCTGTAGGAGAGAATCCTTCCTTGTCTTTTTTAGCTTCTGGTGTTTGGTGGTAATTCTTCATGTTGGCTTGTAGGTTCATCACTCCATCTCTGCCTCTGTCATAACAAGGCCATCTTCTTCCTGTGTGTCTCTTCTTCTCTTTATTAGGACAAAAGACATATTCGACCAAGGGCCCAGCGTACTCTAGTATGACCTCACTTTAACTCAATGAATTATATTTGCAACAACTTTATTTCCAAATGAGATTACACTCTCAGGTACTGGGTTTAGGACTTCAACATATCTTTTAGGAGGACACGATTTATCCCATAATATACATTACAATGCTTATGCTAAGTAAAATAAATTTTCAAGTAATTCTAGTGAAAGTCAGGATGAATCTGATGGTGTCGTCCAGTACAGGGAAGAAGGAAAGAATTAAAGGATTAGATTGGCCAACAGGTATTTATTGAGCACTTAATGTGTGCTACCATGTAGAATACTGTTTAAGCATCAGATAATCTATTTGTCTTCAAGGACTTTACAACTGAATTGAAGGATTTTGGATATTATATGTGTTTAGAAGCAAAAACAGAAAAACATTTTCTTACCTTAAAACACATTCAACGAAGAAGAAGTGAACAAAAAATACCTCTGTGCCAAACCAGCCCAAAGTGAGTGAGGTTTCCAAGTCTGCACTATATGCATGTGGTTTCCTTGTAGAAAAGTAGTTCAACAGCCTATTAACTCCTATGCAACATATAATTGTAGCAATCATATCCATTTGATTTTCCTGTCTACCACAGATTAGTCAGGCATACTGAAAGCAGTGAGAATAACAACCGAAAACCTGACAACAAAAGAAGAGATATGAAGAAAAAGGGAACTAACAGGAGAACTGAAAAACTGTTACTTTCTGAAATCATGTAGTATAGAGACAATCCCATATGCTTTGTCAGGTTCTGTGAACCTGATTCCTTACAGTATAATATAATAACTGACGGTCAATGTAATGATCCCAAAATATGTAGAAACATTTAGATTCTGACCAAGATGTTATATTTAATAAAGCAGACACATATGTAACATATTGGGTTGGCCAAAAAGTTCGTTCAGGTTTTTTTCTGTAACAGCTTATGGAAAAACCTCAACAAACTTTTTGGCCAACCCAATATTTTTAAGAATTGCTCCAAAAAATATTAAATGATAAAACCAAACTGTTTACAAAACTTAACCTACAATGATAGAGTCCATGAGCATTTTGGGCAGGTTTTACTTAAGTGCAAATGAGTGGCAGATACATGTTTAGAATTTCAGTGCGGAGGAGGGAGATAAAAACGCTGGGTTGGAATGGTCGTGGGTAATGTCCAGAACTTGGCCCCTCGTTAGCATTTAGAAACACAACCAGGTTTCCTGTGCTGAAGAGTTGTGTGAGTCTAGTGAAATAGGCTCTAGCACTTTTCCCATCAGGAGTGGTCCGTATGGGAAGCTCACAGTCACAGCTGATACTGTACACTTCAGAGCCTAGCATGATTCAGGAACTGACTAAGCAGTTCAGCTTTCCTCTTGGTTAGATGGCAGACTTTCTAGGAGAGGCATTACAAACTCAAATGCTTTCAGGGATCTAGTAGGCAGTATAAATGAATTGTGTGTGGCAGGTATGAGATATTATTTGGAAACTAATTTGGACAGAATGTGCCCTTCTAAAAGCATCATCATTCATATTTTCTTCATAATCTGTGCTTTTTAAATTATCCAGCCTGGAACTGAATTCAGATCTAAAGCCTGCAGTTCACAGCCTTGGCACCTAGCATCGGCCCATCCAGTTCCAGACCCAACATGACCTTGGGTTTCTTATGGCTCAGGCCTGCTATCATTCTCTTCCATCTGTTTTCAACCAATGGCCTTGGTATTCTGGAAATGAGAAGTGAGAGAATATCCACTGGTCTAATGTTTACCAAAGATTGTTTTTAAGGACAATGGTCCTGTGAGATATTCCTAAAAAAATAGAATCTGGTTATCAAATAATTCTGGGAAATAACACATACTATACCCCCTTTCAAAGGATCACTATACACATTCATATATTAAAAGCTCTGAGACAACTTTTAGTAAAGAAAATGGATAATACAACATTTTAATTCAAAGCTACCCACACTTAGTTTGTTACTGAACTTCCCTCCTCCTTTATAATTACATCATGAAGAACTAATGTTCCATGGAGCACGCTCTGGGAAACACTAAGAGACATTACTGCTTATGGAACTCTATATTAAATTGTTTAAGTGAGAAAGGCAGAATTAATTCTTGAACATGCAAAGAGTTCATGTGAGTTTTTACGTGTTAAAAGGTAAACTTGTTTATAGTTTCCACACAAGGATGGACCATCTATCAATGATGTCCCATCTGTCCCTCTGATAAGTGCTAGAGAAAAAGTTTGGCCTTTTTCTCCACTTAATTATTTGCTTTACCCCAGAGGCAAGAGTAATTTCCCTGGTTTGGTCATGTCCTGGTTATTAGTGTGTGAGCTTACTCTTACCCCCAAATCTGGAAATAGGCTATTATTTTCTTTCTCTCCCTTGGACCACTAGCCTGTAAGAGACAGGGTATCTCTCTTTCCTCTTCCTCTCTTGGATCTTCAGAAGGGCAGGACTTCTGCCCTTGGCAGGGGGGGATGTTCTGCCTTCTCCTCTGGTCTAGTTTTACTAGGCAGCTCACTATGTTAGACAACACAGCTGACCTGCCTCTGCCTTCTGTGGCTGATTTCTTTGTATACATACTGAATTGGCCGTTACCTGAAGGTGAAAAGGGACCGGTGGCAGGATTCAGACAGCAAACCCACTCACAGCCTTCAACGTTATGCACAGAATAAAAAATCAACTCTACTAACCCACTTCCCAGGTCATTAACATGAGCGTCAGAACCTCTTTGTGCTCTGCTGACCATTGTGGACTGAGACAGAGAAAATGGCATTTATCAGAGAGACCGCTTATTTTTTTAGGTTCCTTTTTTTCTTTCGCTTTCTTTCTTTTTCTTTTTTCCTTTCTACCATAACCATCAGAAATCAGTTAGAAAAGACCCTTTGCATCTCAGGCTATAATTTTTTTGAGGAAATGATGTAATAGGCTGTTCTATTTCTAATCTTGAGAATATTTGGTTTTGGGCGTATTTCAAAATGTTGATATTAGACTGATATGAAAATGCCTGTTTGTGCTCAAACTCCAGGACAAAGGTTATTTTCACCAAGTTCAATAGAAAGTAATAAATAATTCTGAAATATTGTCTTAAAATAAGAATATAAAATATTATAACTTGTCAAGCCTTCAAGTCTATGTTGGCTTATTACTGCCAACCCAGCAGGTATAACAAAGGCTCCTGCCTCTGGCCTGACATTTCAGCTGCCTGGAGAGGTCCACCTCTGCTCACCAAGCCTTGTTTATCGAAGTTGCAGCCATTCTTTCAAAACCTCTTATTCCATGCCAGATGCATCTTAATTGTACTAATTCTCTCTGTTACATCAATATGTCAATAAGGATTCTCCATCTTGCCCACTGTATTTGCAATATCTGGAACTGTGATAAATAATGCATTCCTGATGATACATTGAGGCTATTTGTATGAAAGCATCACTAAAGCTAATATAGCTACAAGAAAAAAACCATCATTAATCTGAATTCATAGGACCTCTTGTGAGGGTTTATTTCTGTAAAAATAATAGTGTCTTGAGGGTTGGTCTAGAATGAAAGGAAAATACAGGCTATTTGCATCTGCCTCATTGCTTCACAGATGATCTTGTGGATGTGAAATGCAAAACTCTTGTGGACTTGGTAGTGACTTTAAATCCCATCCCTGTATTCTTTCCATTGGTAGAAGAAAAAATTGGGTATATGAGCTATATCATCCTATAGTCACATAGTTCTATTCATAGCTAAAACCCATTAGCTCAGTCACATAGTTTAAAAACAACCTGTATTCCACATTGCTGTTGCAACAAATGACATTATATAAATGTAGGTTTTTATCCTTTCCTTTGAGTTTTCATTGTTAAAATGACATAAAATCAGGATAACTGAGTTAGTTTTTATTGCTAGAGAGGAAAGAAAATACAGTAAGAGTCTGAGTGCATAGTTATTTTTCAACTTCTGTGTACACAGAAGTTTACATTCTCCATTTGTCTATCCCCAAGTCCTATGCCACCTCCAGAAATGTCTCAGACACAGGGATCTTGTGCTTAGGAAGACTGTCAGAACATACACTGGATGCCTTTTTTCACTTGCTAAGATGTTTCATTGATCCAAAATGTGATTAAACAGTAATGTTTTATAAAGCTTTTAAAATAAAATAAAGCAACTACACTCTAAAAGTAAAGAACATCATCTTTTGAGCATCCCGCTTTAAACAATACCTTGTTAAGGCCTGTCCCACAAAACCAGTGTGCATGAGGCTTATGCCTCTTGAGTGTGCCGACATTCTGTGCTCAGGAAATTTCGGTGTGATTCCTGGCACTGGCAGACAACTCGTGGATCACAAATCCTGGTATAAGGCAATGGTTTTCTAGGTCAACAGGAAACACTCAAGACAAGGAACAGAGACAAGAGAGGGGGTAGATTCACCTCTCTGTAATCCACAAACCTTTCTGATGCCCTTACAAGGGTTTTGAGTGCATTTCTGCCGGTATCAGCAATGGTGAAGTTCACCTTCACTAAAATCTAATTCCAGCACTAACTGGCAGGCCAGCACTAGTGAAAATAACATTCCGGTTTCCTCCGTGACCCCAGTCCCGTCATGATAACGGGAGGCCTCAACAACTCATTTCTAGCTTGGAATTCTTGATGGTTTATTTAGTTTGACTGGCTGTCGGAGATTGCCATTATGAATACAGTTGCTAGGGAAGGCTTGCCGTAGTGCTGTTTGGCTTTTAAAGGGGTCAGGATTTTGCAACATCTCAAATAACACTTATGGCTTAATGTCTGCAAACAATGCAGCATTTAACATTTACTATGCATGAAGAGGATCATAGTTCATCATTTATTATTCAAAAATTATGTAAAATATTTTTATGATGGAATATGAAGAATGTGTTCAAAATATTCATGTATATAAACAACACATCATAAATTTACCTTAAAACATCAATATGTAATCAAAGAGGTATTTGGAGTTCTGTAACATGGAGCCAAATTTTAAATATTTCAAATTTTTAATCACATACCTTTCGAGTGGATGAGACTGAGCTATAGTACTCTTCAGCGAAGTGAACATTAAATTCCCTGTCAAAAGGGGACTATCATTTTTATGGTAGAGAAAGGCTAAGTTCATCACAGTTTAACCACACAAATTTCTCAATTCAAAAATTGATTTTCTGCTCAATCTTCCCATCTTACTTGTTTCAACAACATGTTTCGGTTTCCTATAAAGAAGGTGATTGTGAATATTGGTTCCTGGAACCTGGCAAGAATGGAAAACTTTGTAGTCCAAGCAAAGATGCCGTGAGCAGTGTGGCTGATGTGATTTGTTGTCCTCATATGTCATTCAAGTCCCCAAACTTCTCTTAAACAGGAGGGTAGATTTCAATAAAATGTCAAAGCCAAATCACTTGGGTGAGAGAATAAGAATGGATCCAATAAAATTCTTCTATTAACAAGATATATAAATAATACAAACCTTTAGCTACTGATTTTGTAGTAAGACGTCCATTTTGTTAAAAGCGTGACTTCAATGAGTTTAAATGCCACACATCTGAGAGGCAGCCTACAAATAGCAATCCGGAGTCTTGAATCCCTTCACAGACTTGATCCATTTGTTTTGGAAATAAATCATTTCCAAATTATTATTTTAATTATGTATGACACTTAATAGTACATCCTGCAAAAGTGATAAATTCTTCATGATAAACTCATTATAGCTCACATTAAGTCTTTCTAGGAAGAGGTGACAATCTAGCTTCATAGGAGAATCACAAAGATTATGAGTTAATGAAGTAAGTCTCTTTTCCTCCTTTATCTGCCTTTTCTCCTCTCTAGCTGTTTGTTGTCTTCATTTTGTGTTGTCCTTATTGTTTACTTATGTTAGCACTGTACATTTTAAAATACTGATATACTTAATAAATATTTATTAAGTACCAATTATGTATAAGCATGGTACTGGGTGCTTAAAAAAAGTTCTCTTAATTAAAAATTTTACTTGCTCTAAACAACACAGTCGGCTAGAGGTAGATCAAGCATTGGAAATCAGATCTTTGCATTATATCAACCCATAATACAAGTGGCAATTTTATTCTATGAATATGATTTAAACTTCCACTTAGGTAGACTATTGCATGTTTTGAGTTAGGAGTTTTGTTTGCTCTCAAATTACATTTATAAGGTTTGAATTATTGGCTGCCATTGACTTTAATTAAACTCATTATGGCCTCACATGTCTGGCACCTGTTAGGGAGGGAAAAAAAAAGTTTAAAAATGAGCCAAGTGAGTTGATACACGCTCTCTCAGCAAATAGCCATAATAAGCCACGCTGGGCCACAACTCAGCTAGCAATGTGCTACTTGACCCTCGCCAGTGTTTTTATGCTAAAAAAATGTGTGTTCATCTTCCTTATTCTTCAATAAAGGATGTACTCTATTCAAGTGAATACCTTCAGCGACTTGGTTTGAATGGAAGTGCAGGCGCAAAATGATTTTCTTATTATTTCCTTTATGCAGGATAGGCTCTCAACTAAACAAGTACTAGCTAATTGGGTCCTTCTTAGTCCGTGTCACCAGAATATCCAAACATTCATTTAGGAAAGGAAAATATCAGCCATACAGATGCTCTAATGGCAGGATGCCACACACCTCTATGTCTGGAGTCATCCAGATGGCTGACTGAATGTCTTGGATTCGTGTGGGTGTTCCTCATTGTGTAGACAATGCTTTTGGGACAATTAAAAGAAAAAAAATACACACGTTCAAACTCTTTAGTGAACTGCATTGTAGGGCATTTTTTTTAAATTAAAAAATGTACTTACGTATTTTTCATTTAGTATTTCACTTTCATTACTTCGAAAACGCTAGAACAGAGGCCTAGAAAGGTGAAAGAATTACCCAGTCACCTGCACCCACTAGTAAGTGACAGAACATTACCTTGAACTCAGATGACTTGCAATTAAAAGCTCTTTTACCATACCCTACTACCTATATGAATACTGGAAGCATCAGATTACCTGTCTGCCTGTTACAACATCGCCTATATACTCCAGGAATCCCCAAACCCTTCCCATTTGCCACGGTGGATCACAGAGAGGGGGAGGCACCATCGAATTATACATTGATTTATAGTTTTCAAGGCACATTTACTCAAAGAAATCTCACTCAATTGTTTATTCCTACATGTATTTATTCAACAACTTATTATTGAGACCTCTGCCACCAGTGTCCTGCTCTGTCCCCATTAGGTAGCTAGTCCTGTTCCTTGTCCGCTCTCCTACTCCATTCATCAAATCTCACCTCCTATGATTCTAGTTTGTTCTATGAGGTGTAGATAATTTTTTTCTCAGTCTTTTATATGTCTTTAATTTTCTCCAAGGCCAAAATGAAAAAAATGACAAATGTGATGAGGTGCGGGCAGGTTGTAGAAATAAATGAATAGGCTGGGATAGTTAATGATGATTAGCTCCGTGCATTTCCTGGCTATAAACCCTAACTGTCCCTTCTTCCTTCCCCCCAAATTAAAAGGGTTATGTGTTTACTTTAGTGACTCAGGGGGTGTATGTAGGATCATAAGTTTGCATTAAGTTCTGCAGTGACCAGGAGGGAAAGAAACAGTGGTGAGGAATGGTAGTAATGGAGAGTCAATTGTTTTTAAAGGAAAACAGTTTAAGAGTGTGTGAGTGTGTGTGTGTGAGTGAGTGTGTGTGTGTGTGTGTGTGTGTGTGTCAGAACAAGACTAAAAGTAGGACAGCTATACTAATGGTGACTGGAAAAGAGGATGACAATGGAGGCAGCAAGAAGGAAACTCTTGGCCAAAGTCTTACCATCCCAGCCTGCAGGGAATTCCACAGTAGCTTGCAGCTAAGAGGAATTCCCTTCTCACTGCCTGTGGTGAGCTCATATTACCAAAGCCCTAACTTGGAATTTTGAATGTATTTTCCCATAGAATATTATTGAAAGTTGTTAAATCCTTTATTTCTGTTTATGTAATACATCTGGTAAATGATAAATTATAGAAGCATTGTTTCCTTGGGGATATGTGCTTTTAAATCTTAATAGTAGATTAACAAATTGGCTTTTAGAGCACAAACCATTCTTAAAAAGGGAGAGGGCTCAGATTATAGTGACATCTCTAACGGTAGTGCGTCGACACCCTGCGTCACTATTCAACTAAAAATAAACACCATGGAATAAAACATCAGCAAGGATTTAATCATTAAGGAAAAGTTGATATGTAACATGATACAAGGCTTTGTTTCTTTAGTCCATAAGAGGATAAATAGAAAGCAACATTTGTTAAATGTTTATTGCTACTAGGCTCTATGCTAAAGGCTTTACATTAGCTCAGTTAATTCTCATAGCAATCAAATGAAACGGTCATTATTATTCCCATTTACAGGTGAGAGAACTAAGTCTCAGAAAGGTTAAGAGATTTGTAAAGGCTGAAGTGAGAATTCCTTCCTGAATTGTGCTTTTTTGTTTACTTGTTCACTATGTAGAGCGGAGTGATTTGATAGCCTGTTTATTGTTATAGATCCTTCCTTCCTAGGTTTTTCTCTTGACCAAATCAACCACAAAAGAATCAACTGGACTTTCAAATTCTCCCAGTCCAATGTTAATCGTGAGTTAGAGAAACATAAAGTCAATTCAATATTCTCACTAAATTATTTGAAAAGCCAAATATTTAGAAGACAATTATTGAGAAATTTTTATTTTAGCTTAGTTTACTGCAGCCAAAATTCATAAGAAAAGTGAAAACTACAATAATCCAGACTTTTTCACATTTTGTTCTAATATTTGGTCACATTCAGATGTAATCTGTATACGATACTCCATTGAGAACAAAATAAGAAGTCCCATGTAATCAGACAAAATGAGATTTCCTTTTATGTAAAAATTTCAGAGCTATCTAATATTCCTCAAATAAATGAGAAAACCTATCATACTTTATACTTATTCTGTCACTGGCACACCTGGAATAACTGCTAAATACCAGACTAGCCCCTGTCGTCTCATCTATTATAAAACAATGCATTTGGAATAAGGTACTATTAATGTTAAATTTAAATTGAATTGTATTTCTATATAACCTATATAAATGATTTTGGGGGCTGATATTGGCCAGTGTTTGAATATTTACTTTGAACACAGGGTATTCAATGGTACAGAGAAGAGATTCCTATGCCTGTACCAATTACCATTTTAATAATGCAGAAAACGTTCATTATCAGGAATAAGATAAAACTTGGGGAGTTATTTATCATATGATAAATTTCAAATATCCTTAAGTTTACATCATGCTGCAAATTCTCAGGATCTATAGCAAATGTGATTTGGCTCAGTGTTTCCTCAAGGGAAAAGGAAAAGAGAGAAGTTAAAGAGCATATTAGACCAGAAAGTTTAACAACACCAAGATATATTAGGAAACCTTCAACAGGTCACACTGGGCCAACAAAATATATAAAGGTACAAGCAAAAAAAAAAGTCAGGCATATATAATGTGCACCAGCAGATCTCTCGCAAGACCGCATATGGGTCAGCGTGTTTCGATGTCATGGGTAAGTTCCAAACCCTGCAATCCCATGCACTCTTTTCCCAACCCTCTTCATTTCCCTCGACGTGGCATATTTCCCCCACTGTCCTCTCCAATACCCCCTTTCCTCCACCCACTTACTAGTTTAGAAAGTTTCTTGATTTCAAGATTAAGGTTTTTTCCAACTCAAGACTTTTATATATTTTTCTGGTTAGGAGCTCCAAAAGCAGCATCTAAAATCAAGCAACTGGGCTTCCTAGGTGGTGCAGTGGTTGAGAGTCTGCCTGCCAATGCGGAGGACATGAGTTCGATCCCTGCTCCAGGAAGATCCCACATGCCGCAGAGCAACTAAGCCCATGTGCCAAAAAAAAAATAAATAAATAAAATCAAGCAACTGGAGGGAATTCCCTGGAGGTCCAATGGTTAGGACTCTGAGCTTTCACTGCAGAGGGTATGGGTTCAATCCCTGGTCAGGGAACTAGGATCCTGCAGGCC
This sequence comes from Hippopotamus amphibius kiboko, assembly GCF_030028045.1. NCBI lineage: Eukaryota > Metazoa > Chordata > Mammalia > Artiodactyla > Hippopotamidae > Hippopotamus > Hippopotamus amphibius. The sequence continues at coordinate 138,913,492 of NC_080193.1, forward strand.
GTGCAGCACAGCCAAAATAAAAATAAAAATAATAAAAAAATAAATAAAATCAAACAACTGGAAATGGAATCTTTGATGCATCATTAGAACACATATAGACTCTATTGTTTATGGATGAATCAGATATCCCCTCTCACTAGTCTAATCAAAGACTTGGGGGGGGGGTCCCACACATTTGCCATCTAGTTTGAAAATGAGTCAATTGGAGGATGCATTTAGTGTGCTCTTATGAAGAAAATGTTCTTGCTTAAGAGAAAAACTAAGCAAAAAGAAAATGTTTATTTACTCATACCTTAATAGTTTAAGTCTAACAGATTTTCTGATAAGTGTCAATTTCTCTCTCATTTGATAGCCTTCTCATTTGTAAAGGGCTATGCTATTCATTCAGCAACATGTTCATTGTTTATCTTTTCCATCAGAGAATTCTAAGATTTATATGGTGTTTTACCGTATTTCTAAGTTTTTAGTGGAATTTAGAAATAAGTCAAATTATGAATCTTCTGAAGCCTAAAAAAGATCAGATGCTTTTTCTCTTTCTATCGATACTGTATTTTTGTCAAATCACTCTGATTTAGTGTTGAACACAAGGTTCTATGGATTTCTTTTTCTTTCCATTTATACTGGTCCTTTTTTGTATCAAGAGGATGGGATGTGCCACCACACTGCAGGTGTCATTCCTGAAAATAATGACTTATTGGTACATCTGACAATGATGTTACAAGGCTTGAAACAGAAGACAATTCAATTTAAGCTAGACTGATTTCTTCAGATGTCACCTCTCAATATATGGAACCCTATTTATTTTATTAGAAAGCTTTTAAATCAAACAAAAAGAAAAAAAGAGGTAAAGTATCTCTACAGTGATCTATATAGCACCCATATTAATGACCATATTAATGCCCTAATATGTACATTTTGTTGCTTTTTTTAAAAGACTGACGATTTTAAATTTATTTAGAAAGTTTCAAATGGGATAATCTTTGAAATCCTGTGACACACTCTTTTTACAATAATTGAAATTCGTGTATCCTAGGATTTTTTTCTCATTCTTTATAACTTACTGAACTTCCAGGCCTCAACAATTTAAATATTTTTATTTCAATTTCAATAAATCCTTCATATTTTGAACACTGTCATCCATTATGGTGGGAGAGGGTAGTATTTACACGAGGAGATCATTTTTTTATCATTAGCATTCATACACCTTACTCTTCATCAGGGGCAGATATATATTTACCTTTTTTCTTCTATGTGCTTAGTTTTATTCAGTGATGTATCAAAATACTTGGTTTGCAGTAAGTATACGTAACAAAAACTCTCTTTAGCCTTTTTGTCCCACCTTTGGTCAAATATTCATGTTGAAATTTGACATGGCTGGCAAGTCAAAAGAAGGAGAAAAGCAACCAACATTTATTGAGCGTCTACTCCATGCTGGATCCTTTCCATACAATGTCTCATTTAACCTTCACATGCTATCATGAGGATACTATTTCCTTGATTTTGGAAATGATAGGCACAGACACGTTAAGAAACTTGCCCAAGGCATTCCAACCAGCATTTTCAGAGCCAGGTTTGCCCCTGATTCTTTTTCCCAAGTGTGTCCTTCTATGACACACTGTATTTCTAAATGGTTCGTTGCTTTCTGAATCATGAACCTTTATGGTCTGCATATACAATTACTTATTCTGATTAAATTCTTATCACTTAATCTCCTCTCTCTCACTGTCAAAGTTAGGCAGTCTCAGACTTTCCTACACTTACTTTACACGTAAACTTGTATTTAGAATGTTGTGATTTTAATATCTTAAGATACTGAAAATATCATTGTCCTATGTATATTTCATGTTGAACTGGCTATATACTTACGATATCACTTAAAAGTTTGGATGTTAGGATCATAGTATTGGAAAGGACCTTAGAAATAACCCTAACCCCCAAGTCTATGTTCAACATTACAACAAAGTTGAGCCATTTAAAACTTGTTAGGGGGCTTCCTAGGTGGCACAGTGGTTGAGAATCCGCCTGCCAATGCAGGGGACATGGGTTCGATCCCTGCTCCAGGAAGATCTCACATGCCACGGAGCAACTAAGCCTGTGCGCCACAACTTTTGAGCCTGCGCTCTAGAGCCTGTGATCCACAACTATTGAGCCCATGTGCTGCAACTACTGAAGCCCACGCGCCTAGAGCCCGTGCTCCGCAACGAGAAGCCACGGCAATGAGGAGCCCCCGCACCACAACGAAGAGTAGCCCCCACTCACCGCAACTAAAAAAAAGAAAGCCCGCGCACAGCAAAAAAGACCCAACACAGCCAATAAAATAAATAAATTTATTAGAAAAAAGAAAAAACAACTTGTTAGGTGACCAGTCCTGCTCAAAAGCCCCAAGAGCCAACCCATCTCTCTCAGAGGTGGGTCCAAGGACCTCACCTCAAAGGATCTACAAATCCCTGCCTTACCTGCTCCTGATCACTCCTGACCTCTGCTCCCTGACCACTCTGGCCTCCTTGCTCTTCCTTGAACAAGCCAGACGTGCTCCTACCCTACAGCCTCTGCATCAGCTGTTTCCTTTGCTTGACGCACTCTTTTCCCCCAGACACTTTTGGCTCATTCCTTGTCTCTTTCAGCTCAAAGATGACCAGTTTATTTGCAACTGCATGCCCTCAGCCCTCAGTTGCCCTGCCTCCTATCTGCTTTTCTCCTTTCTCCACTGTACTCTATAACCCAGCATACTGTATATTTATTTATTTACTTCCCCATCTCCTCCCAGTAAATTGTCAGCTCCATGAGAATGGAAAATTGTCTCTCTTTTTTTTTTTTTCACTGAGCTCTTGCCAGCATCTGGGACAGTGCCTGACACATGGTTAGTAGTCAATAGATATTTGTTAAATGAATAATAAAAGGACATTTCAACACATACTACTCACAGAGAATGCCACACTGAGTTTCATTGAAGAGTCACAGAAAAATAAGTAAAAAAGAAATCTCCATATTTCAAGCATGTTAGTGTGAAAGGGCAAAGACAAATTTAATCTGAGTCAGCCATGTATTGAAAAGCGAACTTATTCCCATTAAATAAGATTCTTGAGCCAAACAATGTTGTTCTAAAAGAGTCTAGTACATAGATCTGACATATGCTGTTCCATGGGTGGGGAAGGGGTGACTGTTGTCACATATATAACTCCATACAATCTATACAAGTCTTTGTGTCTCACATTAGTTGGTTTTTCTTCAGTCTAATAACACTCTGAAGGAAAAGTCAAATGTATAAGCATCCATAAAGAAAACCTGGACCAACCCTCTTTTATCTATCTTAGCATGGTTGAAAGAATGACCATAACAAATGTATTCTATTCAACCTTCTCCTGATCTCGTTACTGTCTAATAAGAAGTGCAGTTTTGGTTCTATTGATTGGGTTTGGAGTGAGATGGAAAGAAAGGAGGTAGTTTTAATTAAAAACGAAATACCATGGGCTTCCTAGGTGGCGCAGTGGTTAAGAATCCATCTGCCAATGCAGGGGACATGGGTTCGATCCCTGCTCCGGGAAGATCCCACATGCCGTGGAGCAACTAAGCCCGTGTGCCACAATAAAAAAAAATAATAATAAAAAAATAAAAATGAAATACCACTGTATTTACATGCTTTGTGTCCACGTGATATGTCACTCAATGACTCCTGAACTTTTCCTCTGTAAATAATTTCACAGAAACAAATTCTGTTCATGTGTTTCAAAGAAAGCTAAGTCGTATATACATTTCTTAATATCATCATTTCTTTTATTGGGGAGCAGAATGGAAGCAGTTGTTAAAATACTTTTACTTTTTATTTTGAATTGTGCAATTAAAAATTTTTTTAAAGAAACATAAACAATTTTTTATTTATAAAAGGCTAATTTGGAAAAAATCCACATGTTCTGTTAAGATATTCTACACATCTGACTAACAATGCTGGGGCCATTGAATTTGCTTACTAAATATTTGCTTGATTGAGTAAATAAGCCCATGAATGATTTTTTTAGTTCCCAGAAATGAAAGAGGAAGGGAAGAAAATAAAACTGTTTCATGGAATTCTAAAAAAGACTCCAGCATCTGGAAAGAAAGAACATGGCCTTGGTAAAGTACCCAGAGAATGGGGAAAGCCTGAACTCTTTCCAGAGTCAGCCCAGGAATGCCAAAAGACCTGCAGGGCAAAAAGAGGGCACAGTTCAGGCTTGAAGCCAGGAGGCCTGAGGCAAGATCAGAGCTCCAGCTGGGATGGTGGCCATAGGTAAGATCCTGGGCCTGCAAGTAAAGTTTGAAGGGCCAAAGCCAGGTTACATGTCAAGGATAGGTTAATATATAAAAAATATATAGTTACATACGAATTTCTATCATACGCTTTTAAAAAAAAATAAATTTATTTATTTTATTTTTGGCTGCGTTGGGTCTTCATTGCTATGCACAGGCTTTCTCTAGTTGCAGAGAGTGGGGGCTACTCTTCACTGTGGTGTGCAGGCTTCTCGTTGCAGTGGCTTCTCTTGTTGCAGACCACAGGCTCTGGGCACACAGGCTTCAGTAGTTGTGGCACAGGGGCTCAGTAGTTGTGGCTCACGGGCTCTAGAGTACAGGCTCAGTAGTTGTGGTGCACGGGCTTAGTTGCTCCGCAGCATGTGGGATCTTCCCGGAGGAGGCTCAAACCCATGTCCCATGCATTGGCAGGCAGATTCTTAACCACTGTGCCACCAGGGAAGCCCCTCTATCATACACTTTTAAATGGGTCTCTATAGGATGACGGGAGTGAGAATCCAGGGATAAAGGAATATTAATAAACTAAAAGTGTCATTATAGGTTTTAATAATGACAACATGCCAAGAATTGAAGAGCATGAATGTCACAATCTTTGCACTTGAGGTCCACAGGAAAAAAGAGGCAGAAAAATAAATGAATTAACTAGAAACTAATATTAAGCCCAAAATGTTGGTACAAATCTAGCTGAGAAGCCATTCTTTAATGCTGATATGAATGAAAAAGGTTTTGAGGTTTTAGTTGTCTGTAGCTTAGGTCATCACTGTGATGCAGCTGCCAAAGAAAAACTAACTCTGACTGCATTAAAGGAAACATAATGACCAGAACAAAGAAAGTTAGAGCATACCTCTGCTCATAAAATCACACCCTGGTGATGATAAGGAGTTCTGCATGCCAAAGTGTAAATTCTGCCAAACTGGACTACATTCAGTGCAGAAAACCTTGTCTATAGGGAAGAGCTTAATATAATCGATCAGGTTATACATATATAATTCACAACTCAGGTGTGCAAAAATAATATGTCTTCTTAATCTTCTGTTATAATGTCTGCCTTTTAGCCTCTGCTCTACTGAGTTGGTAGAAAGAATCCCAGTCCAAAAAGGACACCTCCCAAGTTGTTATTGAATTCTGGGGTCTTAGGCATTACCCATGTATTGATGTTGGGGGCTGCACATTTTTCAGTCATAAGGCCCTCAGTCATTGTTCATATGTTCCTCTTGCAGCTTAGCTGCACTTGGCTGCTGCTTTGCCGTTTGGAGGCAGGGAAACCTGGGGTGAAGCTGAGTTTGGCATTACCTCCTGAGAGACCACTCAACTCTCTCTGCTTGGCATCCGGCTGCCTCTCAAGCAGTCTTAGTGGGAAGCGCGGTACAGGTCTACCCTGCTTTGGGGAGCCATAGAGTTGTCTCCCCCTCCTCTTCCAGGTTCTGGGAAAATCTCTTTTTAGTATGGGAAAATATTTATCCCTTTATGTTCTTCAAGACCTAACTTAAATTCTTCTAAAGTCTCAGGCTTTTGAAAAACAAAGCCATAAAGATTTCTAAGTTCTACTTTGCCACATCCTTTTCCCAAAGTCATATTATAGAGCTATCTCCTTGAATGCAAAAAGGGAAAGAAAAGAAAATATAAGTAAAAACAAAAAAAACAACAACAACAAAAAGAAAAAACAATTATTTTCCTGTCTAACAGGAAAGAACTTTATAATGACAAAAGTAATTCAATTATACACAGGACTGCCTTGGGTATGAGCTTGTCATTAGAGGATATATTTCCACTGATTCACCTTTTAGTGATGCTGTAGAAAAGTTTTAAGCATTCAATACGACATTGGATGAGATGACCTTTAAGGTTCCCACCCTGTGTGAGAGCCATGGGTAATTCTACCTTCTACCTCCTCAAGTGTTAACTGTGGTGCATGGTACCCGGGAAGTTACAAAGTATCTAATAAAAGAAGGAAAAACTTAAATTCAAAATATAATAAGAAATGTATAAGCCTGTCACATGGTAGGTGATCAATATATTGATTGAGCTAAATTTTATTACTTTTTTAAAGAATCTTTTTCTTTACGAAAATAAAACTATGTATCATCATAAACAAAAGTAAGTATAAAGCATACCCACAACAACCATAATCTATTTTAGGGAAGTGAGTTTTGATGACTCACCAAATATTCACACTATGTTATAAGCAAGACAATGAAAACCTCAAAATAAAAATAAAACTCCAAGTAACAGGAATCTTTTTATACCTATAAAACATGAACATTTTTGCTTTCATTTTTAGCTTCAAAATAATAACAAATAATTTTTCTCCGAATTCTTTCAAATAACACACACGTGCCTATGAGTCAATGCATTTCATTAAAAAATAATGCGAGAGAAATACGGACAAAGATGTAAGCACACAACTGATAGCGAGTTGAAGTTTTAAAACGACTGGAGGTGGTCAGATCCGTGTTGGTGAAGGGCTGTGGGTGAGGCACTGTGAATGGAGGAGTGCTGCACCTTTTCCACCCAGTCAGCCCCCTCACTACCCCTATGAGCAGGCGGGGCTTGGGCACGCCAGGTGTCAAAGGATTGAACCCTGTTCCCTTTCCTGAGGCCCTCCATGTGACCTCAACCTGGTTTCTGGTCCAACCAAATCAACCCCCCCACCCCCAGCAAAGTCTCACAAGTTTTCCACTGTCCTTTTGGGCCAAGCCCCTGCCCTGGAGCTCCTCATGGCTGACCCTGTCTCCACCATCCTGGCCTCCAAAATAAAGTTCCGGTTTTTATTTTACCTGAGGCCTCAGGACAAAAGAAAAAAAAAAAATCTGAATATCAGTTTGATCTCATTTTTCTGTCCCACCCCACTCTGCAAGGGGTGTAGCTGACAGCAGCTTGCTGCTTTGGTAAAAAATGTGTAAATGGCCTCAATGTTTCATTTTTTAATATTAGATTTTGTTACTGTTAATGGGAGTTGGAGAATCAAAGGAAAGTAACTTGGGTGGTGACTGGGTGTCTGGGTAACATCTGCCCTCTTTTCCAAAAAGAGTAGATGATGGTGGGTGTGGGAACCTATGAATCTGCACACTGTTTTACACCTTCTGAACAATAAACAGATCATTTACCAGCTTTGCTATCCAAAGATATAAACTACCATAGTTGCTCTTCAAATTTTGCATATAGTTTTATTTGCTGCTAGAATTATGATTTCCCCCACCTACTTCTCATTAGAGTGGTGGAAATTCTTGGTAATGACTGAAAAATGCATTGCAGGGAACATGCAGCACTCTTAACTCTGTCTCACTAAACTACTTTGAATTGAGCTGTGTAAAAAATATGAAATTAACAGAAAGGACATTTGAAAGTGTTAAAAAATACAAAAAACAGTCATGTAACTAATTTCTCTCATTTCTTCTCCCAAAATTTATTACTCAAAGAAAACTCATGTTCTTTCTTGTTTGCTAGGTTTTTCTTCTAGCCTTTTGCATCCAGAGAGTTCTTGTAAGGCAGAAAAGCTAGACGTCTGGGTGAGATGTGCTTTGAATAACTTTATTCTGATAACAAAGGGAATGCGTACACCATCAAACAAGACAAGATGAAGCATTATTTATCTTTACTTTCCTAAATTTATTTATTCATTTATCATCCAATAAATGTATATTGAGCACCTACTATGTGCCAGGCACTATTCTTCATATTGGGGATGAAACTGAACAAAAATCTACAACAATTTCTGCCCTGGTGAAGTTTACATTCTAGAGGGACAAAAATTACAAAAAAAAAAAAAAAAAAAAAGGCAAATATGTGGTATTTAGATCTTAGCCATTGGGCATAATTTCTTTTAAATTTAGCCTTTTTAATTATTATGTATAGTTTTAGTATAGCTCTCTAGCTACAAACTTTCCATTTCTGTCCTTTAATAATCTTGCCACTCAGTTCTGTTTTATTTTATTCAAATTCACAGGCATCCATTGAACTCTCAAAGTGCTGGGTTTTCTAACAGGTGTTATGGTAGAAATGCAAAAATAAAGGAAGTGTCTGATATGTTCTTTGCCCTCAGAGAACCTTTAATCTGCAGTTGTTAAGCGTTGTACAATACCATTTAAACCAGTCGGAATACTCTGAAGTGTTATGGACTAGGGGAAGGAAGTGGCAAGAATGAGTCACAAAAGTACATTGTTAAGGAAGGTGCCATGGGAGTTGATATTGGGAATGAAACTTGAAGTTCTGGAATGGAAGATTGGAGGAAGGAGATTATATCAGGCCTTGGAAAAGGAAAGACCAAAGATATTGGGGAGAAAAAAGAAACCCGACTTCCTTTAAGCAGAGAGTCATTTATGGCCCATCACTGGGGCTACATGCTGGGCTGAGGACAAGAAATGAAATTGTTGATAGTTTTAATTCAAGCCGAACATCAAGATTCAAAGAGTTTGACTCAGCATATTTCCCAAATTGAGTTAATTTGGTCAAACTCTGTGGCTCATCTAATTGTGTGTATATTCTGAGTGGAGAGTAGGTGACTTGATGGGTTCTATTACATGGTTTGTCAAGGACAGAAAGTTTGTTAAGGAAACAAAGTGTCTCAGAATTGGGTTTCAGTTTTAAGAATGCAAACTGATGTACATGAATTAATATGGATTCCCCACGTCCCTGGGAAAATCTTGGACTAAAAATCTTCATGCTAATTCAGTGTAATTAGCCTAAGGGATCAACCTAAGGACTCAAGAAGAATAACCCAACGAATATACTTTGCTCAACAAATATTACATTCCATTCATCAAATATTTATTCAACACTTCTTATATTTTGTATTTCGTTGGCTGCTGTGAAAAGAAAGATGGGAATGTACCACTTGGTTCTGCCTCATTGTTCAACACATATTTATTGAGGAACTTCTATGCTGTAATACTTTATTAGCCCTACTAAAGCATCTTGTGATGTTTCCTTAATAAGTATCATTTGTGGATAATTCCCCATCTTTATATCCTGACCTTTCCAACCTATGTCAGAATTTTAGATGCTGTACGAAATGGAATCAGATTTTGTCATTTACATTTAGGTTGAAGGAAATGTCAAAAAAATAAATTACATAGTAGGAAACAACCACTTTTTCCAATGAAACCAAAAGAAATTTTGTCCGCTGAAGATAAATTCAAACTACTTGGTCTCTTGAAGGTCTTGCTCTAAAGAGTAATGTCTGCACCATTTTCCTGGGAGGACAGTTTTCTGGGCTTTCTCCAGTTCTCACTTTAACTTCATTTATCGTGGACTTTGCAATATCACAATAGTTAAGTGAATTTTACAGTTTTTCCAAAAGCTGATCAGATGTCAAATCTGAGTTACTGTTATGTTTATTTTTTATTTTTTAAGAACTTTTATGAGTTACTGTTATCTTTAATGTTTTCCTCTGAAATGTCATCTTATGTGTGTCAAAATATTAATGAATATACAACCAAAGAAACAAAGGAAAGACTCAACAAAATAACAGAAAGGTTACAAACACTTATTGAGCCCTGAAGTGAAGTTGAAGAAAGGTAGCTGGACTTAGAAAAGAAATGAGAAGATGAGTCTGACTGATAGATTTTCTCCATATATATTAAAACATGCTAATTTAAAATTTAATGAATCCTTACTACACTTCTCATATATCAAATCTTAAGTATTTTCTTATATATCATCTTCTTAAGTTCTTTTAATTTCTATTTTTATTTTTTTAATTTTTATTTACTTTTATTTTTTTACTTTTCACTGCGTTTGGGTCTTTGTTGCTGCATGCTGGCTTTTCTTTAGTTGTGGCGAGCAGGGCTACTCTTCATTGTAGTGCACAGGCTTCTCATTGCGGTGGCTTCTCTTGTTGTGGAGCATGGGCTCTAGGTGCGTGGGCTTCAGTAGTTGTGGTGCGCAGGCTCAGCAGTTGTGGCTCATGGGCTCTAGAGCACAGGCTCAGTAGTTGTGGTGCAGGGGCTTAGTTGCTCTGCGGCATGTGAGATCTTCTCGCATCAAGGCTTGAACCTATGTCCGCTGCATTGGCAGGTGGATTCTTAACCACTGCGCCACCACGGAAGTTCCTATCTTGTGAAATTCTTACAGGAAATTTGTTGAGTAGTTAATACAACATTCTTTTTTTTTTTTTGGTATTTGCAAAAACGAACATTAGAAAAGTAAGTCAACCTAGAAGAAATGGACAAGTTTCCAGAAACATACAGCCCAGCAAAACTGAATCAAGAGGAAATAGATAACTTGACTAGACAGATCACTAGAAAGGAAATAGAAGCTGTAAAAACAGGAAAAAGAAACAAAAACAAAAAACCTCCCTACAAACAAAAATCCAGGATCGAATGGCTTCACTGGGGAATTCTACCAAACGTACAAAGAACTTATATCAATTCTTCTCAAACTCTTCCAAAAGACTAGAGAGGAAGGAACACTCCCAAAAACATTCTATGAAGCCACCATCACCTGATACCAAAACCAGACTAAGACACCACCAAAAAAGAAAATTGCAGGCCAATATCTCTGATGAATATAGATGCAAAAATTCTCAACAAAATATTAGCAAATCCAATCCAACAACACATTAAAAAGGTCATACACCACGACCAAGTTGGATTCACCCCAGGGTCACAAGGATGGTTCAACATATGCAAGACAATCGATGTGATACACCACATCAACAAAAGACAAAAACAACATGATCATCTCAATAGACACCGAAAAAGCATTTGATAAAATTCAACATCCATTCACGATAAAAACTCTTACCAAAGTGGGTATGGAGGGAACATATCCCAACATAATAAAAACAAACAAACCCTAAACCTACAGATTTTAGCCTTCCCACTAAATCTGGAACAAGACAAGGATGCCCATTCTCACCACTTCTATTCAACATGGTATTGAAAGTCCTAGCCACAGCAATCAGACAAAAAAAAAAAAAAAAAAAAAAGGAAAAGAAATAAAAGATATCCAAATTGGAAGGGAAGAGGTAAAATTCTCATTATAGGCACATAACATACTATTTAGAAAGCCCTGAAGACTCCACACAAAGACTATTAGAACTGATCAACAAATTCAGCAAGGCAGCAGGATACAAGATTAACATAGAGAAATCAGTTGCATTTCTTTACATTAACCATGAAATATCAGAAAGGGAATTTAAACAAACAACACCTTTAAAAATCACATCAAAAAATTAAAATACTTAGGAATAAACCTCACCAAGAAGGTGAAAGATTTATATACTGAAAACTATAAAATGTTAATAAGGGAAATTAAAGATGATTCAAAGAAATGGAAAGCTATCCCATGCTCTTGGATTGGAAGAATTAATATGTTAAAATAGCCATACTACCCAAAGCAACCTACAGCTTTAATGTGATCCCTATCTATCAAATTGTACATTTTAAATATATGCAGTTTACGGTATGTCAATTATATCTCAATAAAAGTTCTTTTAAAAAAATGTGATCCCTATCAAATTACCCATGACATTTTTCACAGAACTAGAGCAAATAATCTTAAAATTTACATGAAACCATGAAAGACCCAGAGTTGCCAAAAAAGCAATCCTGAGGAAAAAGAACAAAGCAGGAGGCATAACCCTCCCAGACTTCAGACAATACTACAAAGCTACAGTAATCAAAACAGTACGGTATTGGCATAAAAACATAGACCAACTGAATGAACAGACAGCCCAGAAATAAACCCACACATCTATGGGCCATTAATCTTTGACAAAGGAGACAAGAATATACAATGGGGAAAAGACAGTCTCTTCAGCAAATGGTGCTGCAAAAGTTGGACAGCCGTTCAATGAAGTGAGAACACACCCTCAATCATACACAAAAATAAACTCAAAATAGCTTAAAGACTTAAATATAAGACATGACACCATAAAACTCCTAGAAGAGAACACAGACAAATCATTCTCTGACATAAATCATACCAATGTTTTCTTAGGTCAGTTTCCCAAGAGAATAGAAATAAAAGCAAAAATAAACAATAGAACTTAAACTTACAAGCTTTTGTACAGCAAAGGAAACCATAAACAAAATGAAAAGACAACCTTTGAACTGGGACAAAATATCTGCAAACAATGCAACCAACAAGGGCTTAATTTCTAAAATACACAAATAGCTCATACAACTCAATGACAAAAAAACAAACAACTCAATCAAAAAAATGAGCAGAAGACCTAAACAGACATTTCTCCAAAGAAGACATATAGATGGCCAATAGGCATATGAAAAAATGCTCAACAATGCTAATTATTAGAGAAATGAAAATTAAAACCAAAATGAGGTATCACCTCACACCAGTCAGAACGACCACCATTAAAAAGTCTACAAATGATTGAACTTGGTGTACCCCCAAAAAAATAAAAAAATAAATTAAAAAAAAAAGCCATTACATGTTAACATAAATAGCATTAAAAATAACTATTTTTCAAAACAAAAAACAAAAAACAAAAAAACAAAAAAAAACCAAAAAAGTCTACAAATAGTAAATGCCGGAGCACGTGTGGAGAAAAGGTAATCCTCCTACATTACTGGTGGGAATGTAAACTGGTACAGCCACTCTGGAGAAGAGTATGGAGGTTCCTTAAAAAACTAAAGACAGAGCTACCATATGACCCAGCAATCCCACTCCTAGGCATATATCCAGAGGAAATCATAACTCAAAAAGATACACACAGCCCAATGTTCACTGGAGCACTACTTACAATAGCAAAGACATGGAAGCAACCTAAATGTCTAAGACAGATGAATGAATAAAGAAGATATGGTATATATACACAATGGAATATTACTCAGCCATAAAAAAGAATGAAATAATGCCACATGCAACAGCATGGATGGACCCAGAGATTATCCTAAGTCAGACAGAGAAAGACATATCTTTCCACATATAAGTGATATGATATCATTTATATGTGGAATCTAAAAAATAATACAAATGAATTTATTTACAAAATAGAAACAGACTCAGAGATGCAGCAAACAAACTTATGGTTACCAAAGGGGAAAGGGGGGTAGGGATAAATTAGGAATTGGGGGTTAGGGGATACAAACTACTGTATATAAAGTAGATAAACAACAAGGTCCTACTGTATAGCACAGGGAATTATATTCAATACCTTGTAATAAACTATAATGGAAAAGAATCTGGAAAAGAATACACACACCCAAAACTGAATCACTTTGCTGTACACCAGAAACTAAAACAACACTGTAAATCAACTATACTTCCATAAAAACAAACAAACAAAACAACCCAAATGAAAAAGTCAGATAAAGAGGAATTGACCATGTAAAACATTTGGGTTGCCATGTAGAGCATTTAATGTACTGAGCCCAGTAATCTGTTTGGTTAGAAGTTGTCAGAGTGCTTGCTATAATTGATTTTGCATCAGGTCAAATTAAATGCCAATTCTCTTACTACCAAAAAAATTCTTAAAGCAACAGTAACTCAGTGTTTGCTTGACCTTCATATTATAGATTTTGCAGCAGTGAAAATACCTTTCCTTTCTGTTCTTAGGAGGTTGAAGCGAAGGTAAAATAATCTTCAGGCCCAAACTGACTACCCATGGTAAAAGCTGTTTAGTGACATAATTTATAGGGAACACGTGATAGTTTCCAGGAGTGACATGCGTCATCTTCCCACATGAAACTATGTAGAATGTAATTTTACAGTTGGGTAAATTCTCAAGCAGGGCACAGAGATCTGGCTGTGGGATGCCCATTAATGTCAGAAGGAGTCAAGGGGCTCTATTCCTCATGCCCCTCTTAGAGAATGCACCTGTGTCAGCCTGCTGTGAGACAAGCCCATTCCTTTTCTGGAAATTCTGAATGCCAATGTTAACCAGCATCATGTATGGCTGTTTATAAAACTTTAGGTTGGTACTTAGGTTTGTCTATGGTTAATCATGGTGTGAAAATGCAAAGTCATGCATTTTTGCCCTGATATAATTCTTGACTTATTTTATAAAAATGAAAAGGCCATTGTAAGAATAAATATATAATGTTATGTGAAATAGTCATATAATAGAAAATCTATGCAATGTTGTAATGTGATGTTATATAATTATAATGCTTAAAACAATGATCCAGATAGTTTCAGACCTAGAATAATATTAACGTAGCTAAAAAAGTGAAGTCCATGCAATAGTGGATAATTCTAATATCTCAAGTCTTCGCTTCCTAGTTCTTTCACAGAGGGAAGGTGGCACAAAGGCCCTTGCAATACTTGTTAAAATTTCCATTTCTCTTTTTTAATTTACAACCCTCACACACTTCAGCAACCTCTAAAAATCCTCCACTTACTCCTGAATACCTATGTTGTATTTATTTTCTTTCCTCCCATTCTCTTTCAAAAGTCTTAGAAACAGCCTGGCCAGGCTGGATGTTCCTGTGAGAGGGTGCTGTGGGCAAGAAACTGAGAAGGCCATGCCATGATCCTCCTTAGCAAAAGGTAAACACAAAGGAAATGGCAATCAACAGTACATAATAACAGAGATTTTTCAAAGCACGCATTGGATATCATGCATGTATTCATTTTTACAAATTTTATAAATTCACAAATATCTTACAATATGTATTTTTAAGTGCTAAGTACACAGAACCACAGAGAATAAAAAGATGAAAAAACTACAGATGTATCTTCTGTTATCAAAGAAGGAGTTTAAAATTTAGATGGTGGAAATGTTCTATAATATACAGTTTTATTATGTAAAGCATTATGGTAGCCATCAGCCGCATGGAGTTATAAAGCACCTGAATCACGGCTGAAGTAACTGAAAATGTTAGTTTCTAGTTACATTTAATTTACACTTAAACTTGAATAGCCACACATTTTAACTTTTTTTAAAAGAGATTTGAAATTTCATTCTAAATCTCCAAGGCCTAAAAGGTGTGCTTAGTACAAGTGCTGAATACACACCTGGTGAACAAAGGAACCAATGAAAGAAAAAGGCCTCCCCAAAGTGCCAGCCCAGATCCACCTAGCTCCCTTCCCTCCTACGTGTTTAAGAACTTGACCCTCCTCTCTCAATGCCCTCCCAAACAGGCCCTCTGTCTCGGAGCTCCACAGTATCTGGCCCTACCAGCTTTCTATCTCAACCACGAACTCTTTCATTTAAACCTCCACGAAATCCAGCCAATTCCATCTCCTAAGCATCTGTGGAAAGGTGCTTCTTCTCTCCAGCCCTACCTGCACCACCCACAAGAATGCAGGTCTCAACTACTCTTATTATGCAGCTCAAAGCTGAGCCTGTCACTCTCCCACTTAATACCTTCCCATTACTTTTGATAGAGTCCGTCTTCCTACCCAGGTCCTGAGGGCACGAGCGCTCTACCCCTCCACACTTGCCTGGTACTCCAGGCTCCAGCTCTTCGGCCTCTATTCCTTATCTCCACTTTCTCCCTCCTGGGAGAAAGTGGGTAAGGTGGACCCAGCTTTCTCCACTACTTACCCCATCCAGGCCTGGGGGGTTGGGGCACCTCCTGCTCTCTCCCTGCACTGACACAGTCTGGGTCCAACCAAATGAATCTTCGCTCCAGGACACTGACCCTTCTGTCCTTCCATGGCATCTCGGACCAGGGCTGCCCACCGCTGAGCTTCCCGAGGGCTGGCGAAGTCCAGGCTGAGGTGCCAGGCCCTCTCGGTGGAGGCTGCAGCTCATGCGGGCTGGGGCCTCCGACGGGGTGGGGGACTGACTCCCAGGGCCACGCCAAACCGATCCGAGGAGGGGAGAGTCCCGGCTCAGTGCCTCCCTCCAGCACATACTGCTCGATGATCAGAGGAACACGAGGTAACGCTTGGAGGCCACTTTCGCCGTCTTGAGCCCTTGACCCCTATCATCTTGGGAAACCCTCACAGTAAGCCTATGAAGGCAGGTACTGGCATTATCCCCACTTTACAGATGCGGAAACAGAGGCAAGGAAAAATCTTGACTGCTCAAGAGCATGCAGCGGGCAAACCGAGAGGCCGGGCCTCGGGCAGCGCGGACGCCCCCATTCCTATCCGGGCCTGGCGTCCAGCAGCTCCAGCCAAACACGCCCGGTTAGCTCGGGCTTCCACTCAGCGGCAGCCTCTGCGGCTGCGCCAAGGGTGCGCAGGCCGCAGGCCGGCTCCCAGAAGCCTCAGCGCGCGCGCATGGCCAGGAGCACCGCGGCCGAGCCCAGGCCCGAGGCTCCGCCCAGCCGCCGCCGGCAGCGCCCTCTGGCGTCCCGCCCGAGGACGTTTGAGTAGCTACCGTATTGGTCAGAGCAAATCTGGGAAGTCCAAACATCGAGCTTGTGAGGGTAAGTACCAGCAATTTCAGAGGCGGCTTAAAGCTACCATGTAAGTACAAACACAATTCCTGAAGGCTCAGAGAAGTAAAACATCTCCACTGAGAAGAATTTAAAACAGCCGTCTAATGTAGATTTGAAAGGTGAAGAAGCATCATTTAGATTGTACAGTTGATTTCATAGGTGAGTTTAAGGGGCGTCAGGTATTTTATATACTCTGTTCACTGAGTTCTCAAGCTGGGAAGTATTGCCCCTATTTTATAATGGATGGAATTGAGACTCCGGGGTTAATTAACATACCCAGGTTCACCTGTCTAATAAATAGTGCTTACTAGGTTTGAACCCGGGTCTACCGGACTCCGGATCTCAGGTGTGTTCCACATCACTATGCTGGTGAAGCAGTGAGGGGGAATCAAAAATGATTCAAGGCCGCAAAACAGGATGGCTTGAGGGTGGCAGTGTCATGACCACAAGTGGTTTAGTTAGACAGAAGGTTAGCTTGGAGGTAGTGAATGGGTGTATAAACTAGTCAGGGAGGAGGATAGTAGTGAAGATTTGGAACTGAGTGAAAGACCGAAGGATGGGAATCGATGTGGGAGCCAACTGCAAAATCTGACGACCGAGGCTGGAGTAGTGGGTGGATCATAAAAGGAAAAAATTCACAAATAAGGGTGCCTAATTGGAATCTTAGGAAACATGTCTTTTTAGGGCTCAGGAAGAGAAGGTGAGCCACTAAACGGATCAGTGAAGTGGTTAGAGAAGGAGGAAGAAACAATATCAAGTAGGTGGTGGTCACCAGTGTCAGATACTATTGAGAGCACACGGAGGGTGAAGAGCTAGCTATGAGAATGAAGAGTTTCCTGTTGGAAAGTTTAGTGACCCTTAAAAGACAGGAAGCACAACTATTTAGAAACCCTGAAATTTCCTCAAAATGTTTACTTTCCCAAGGCCTTTCCCTATGTTCCTAGACCTATGCTCTCATGCATACCAATTTTTTTTTTTTTCCGGAATTTAGGTAGAAAAGATCTGAATACTTTTAAAATAGACCTATGGCTTTCATGAAGCTGTATCTGTCTTTTCTCATATTTCTAGCACAGGTTTATGGTTGGAACTTGGTAGCACTGAATACAAATTTATAGGATGAATGAATGAGACTAGGTAATGTTTTTTTTTCCCCCGGTGCATATTTTAGCATTTGGGGAAAGGGATATTTATTAGTTATCGAACCCCCAGGTACTAAGTATTATTGGTAACACAGAATAAAATGTTAGATATTGTTTTTGTTCTCAAAGAATTTATAGTCTATATGGAGAAGAGGAATAAAACAAACACACCTGAGATTATTAGGTGCCAAGTTTTGTGGAACACAGCACTGACAACCAGGCAGTTGCAATGGTCCAGCCAAACTGGTTTTTAAATACTAAACTACTCTCCTCCTCTGTGTAGCTCTCTGGCCCCCATACCCTTCCCTGGGAATCCAGACATCCCCATATTCTAGCAATGGAAGGAGTAAGGCCTGGCAAACAAGAGCCTCTGGAACCCTGTCCTAGAATATAGCCAGTGTCCTTTTTGTTTGGATGGATTTCTTGTCATCTCAATTGTTGAATATTTTGATTATCACCCTGGAGGTGCATGTTTTTAACACTGTAAGAATTTGCAAAAAGTCTTAGAAAATCAGGTAAAACAAATGACTCAAAGAGAGTGGTGATGTTAATTTCTTTAGGTAAAATGATTGTTCATCATGGATTAATCACATATTAATCATGGATAAGTGGGTGCATCAAAATTTGATATTCCAGTACTAACTTTGGATTGAAGTGTGTTTGGTACACAAAGATTGTTAGTCTAGCCCTGGCTTTGCTGTTAATTGACTTTATGGCCTTGATTAAGTCACTTTACTTCCTGGGTTTATTTCTTTGCGAAATAGGTATGCCAAAAAATTGTATCACAGTGATTTCTGCTGCAGGTATCAGAAAAATCCCATTCAACTGGCCGAAGAGCTAAGAACTTTTTGTATAACATATAAAAAGAGGTCTGCAGGAAGGACAGTCTTAAGGAAGGATAAATGAAGACCCTGGCTCCACTTCTTTATGAGTCTTTTGGTTCTGCTCTGTACACGTGTGGACTTCATGTTCAGCGTAATCAAATGAGAAGGACATTGCTTCCTTCGTCTTTCTTAAAAGGGAATAGTACCCTCCCCCCCACCTCCCAGATAGACTTCCCCTGAAGTTTTTAGTCAAAGTTGAGCCATATGCTCCTGTCTAAACTGATGCCTGGCAAGGAGAATGGAATCACAATAATTGACTTAGACTGCACCAGTCTTCCCTTCTGGCTGGGGATAAGTCCAACTCTCCCTGAACATGGCCAAAATAGATCATGGGTACCCAAACAAAACCAAGATTCTGTTAGGAAGAAGGAAAGAGAGTGGAACTGCTGTGTGGACAATTACGATTCTCCTTTTAGCAAATGAAATTGTTGATCTGTGTTCATTCTTCAATATCCCTCCCTCCTTACCTCAAATACTGCCTACTTGGACGTGAACCTGCAACACTCTCAAACAGGGATCATCTATTATTTACATGAAAGTTATCCAGAGGAGGACAGTTAAACCAGTCCTTCCCTCCTAACTCCATTGCTTCAAGGATCTATAAAGGAAGGGTGGGTTATCTCAGTGGAATACAGCATAGTGCTAATAATGCCAGCAATCATGGGTTAGTCCTCATATTAACTAAATTGTATTGTTCTGGTTTTCTTTTGCCCACAGTCTGCCAGGTGCTGAGAAGAGTCCTGGAGGACAGGGCAGTTTGATGTAGTTGCTACTGAGGGGGTACAATGCACTTTGGCAGAAATTCAGCTATTAGAATTACAGACAGGTGAACCTGTCAGCTAGCACTGTAGAATAACTGACCTGTTCTTAGGCAGGCACACTGACTCACTGTGTTCTCACAAAAAGGCAAATTCAGAGAGGATTAATGAGGGTGTTTAGGAAGTGGGAAAAAAAAATCAACTGACTGATCAGTACTGTTTTCTTAGTTTCTTTACCCTGGACAATGTGCGTGGTTTTGATGGCTCATATTCTGACTCCTTCCTGATTTATTTCTGAATGTAACCTGTATCTGTCATCTTAGGTCTATGGAAGAGTCATCTCATTAACTAGAATACTGACTTTCCAATCAAGTATCAGATCTTAAATTATTGTCTATAGCTGATAATGAATCTGTGGGCCAGCTCAGGTTGAGGTGAGTTCCTCTGTACCCCCAGGGAGGAATTTAGTGACTGATGCAAATGAGTGGATCAGTACAGGGTTCTTGATCTGATGCTCTTGCTGCCGACTTCCCTCTGTTAGATTACACCCCGGTGACTCTACCTCCTAGTCAGCTTGTCATACACAGATGGATATTTGAGCAGTTTCTCATAAAGTATATTTCAGCTTGAGAACTATGAATATGTAGTAATTCAAGGTTCTTCACATGTGAGACATGGTTCTGGTAATGTGATTATTGACTATTGACTTTACTATAGATCACAAATTAATAGTTGGATCAAGAAGTACAATATTGTAAGATATGAAAAAAAAAATGACTTCTAAATTGTCCTAGAAAGAGTCAACCTCATGTGGCCCTGGGTGGCATTGAAATATTAAATGATTTATTATCTTCTCCCCTCATTTTCTCCCTTCTTTTATGTATATTTTTAAAGAAGTTTTATTGAGAT